>NC_062998.1:34680869-34983899 GCF_023078275.1 Leguminivora glycinivorella
TTGTCCGTTAATAATTAAGGTCAGTGCGGGCAAGACCGGCATAGTTTATTTGAAATAAAGTTTTAGTGGATAAAACTCTATAATTAATGTAGTCTGGCGTAATGCGCATGGTCCTATGAGATAGCAAATATTATATTTTACAAAGCTTTTATAATATTTTGGTGAAATAAGGTACTTTTAAGTCATAAAAATCACATTTTATAAGGCTCGGCGGGTTGACCGTCCTCCAGCGATGAGTACAGAAAGACCGTCTAGTGCTTGTTGTCGCGTAATTTCATATGAGACTAGGTTCCAAAATCATGATCATTGTTATTTTACGTAATAACAGGGCAGAATGTGCTAGATAATTAATAAAATAATGTTAAAATTTTGAACATATAAGCATTTTTCTATTTATAAGGCAAGACCGGCATAAGTCCCGTAGATGGGGTTCATAACCTTTTCTTTTCAGGTCCAGATATTGCATAATACTGTTTTTACAACGAACACCTGCGATACAATTTAGTCACGATATTACAGACTCATATAAATCCAACTACTTATCTGTTTTTGAAACTTTTTTATTAAGAAAAGGTAATAGGATATTAAGATGTCGTGAATTGGTTTGGTAACATTTCTTAGCAATGCTTGGTTTTTCTATAGTTACTACCAGAGTTACCACCTACCTGAGCTACCACCCCCGAAAATCTATTGACGATACCCATGACGACTTTTTGCCAAAGTGACAGCCAGCAATGTCAATTGACGGTCGGGTAGCCGTAAAATAGTCGGTCAAAAGTGTCAAAACCGTTTTAAAGGGTACCCATACGGTCCCTGTTGGGTAATGCTGATTATAAAAATAATAACCAACTTGAAACCCTACTCTCTTTTGAAATATTTGTCGCCGCATGTTGCACAATCTAAATATACTTAAACAAAAATAATAAAAAACGGTTAGAGCTTACGATAATTCTACCAACTTAAATATGATGATGAATAATGCAGTGTACGCTTACTTCTGTTCACCTCTTATCATTCTTCACAACCATGTCACATATATTTTATTTTTACTTAATACTTTCGAATGATTTTAGTAACACCATACGAATCATTATCAAAACTGTATTTCGAAGTTAAAATCAAAAACGGTACAACTATCATAAGCCAAAAACGTACCTATATATCATTGAGTAATTATTACTTCGTATAGAGGAGCTATAGCAAACAACGAACGTGTCACAGCCTGTAAGCTGAAGGCGGGGCGAGGGGGCGGGGTGTGAACCAATGGCCTGCTTCTGTAACGTCGCAAGCGCTACGATTTTACTCGGCGCTTACGACGTTTCGGTCGCGATGATGAGCCCTGCATAGAGTGCATAGATTAGAAGTCGTAGTATAGAAGTGACATGGGTTTACATGGGCATTTTTTAATTTATGACTCTCAATTAGCGTGAGTTGTTAACAAAAAACATAAATAGCTGTTAGTTTTGTAACGACAATCAAGCTGAAATCTGTATTTAAAACTAAACTTTTTTCACGTTCTGAATTTAGATTATAGCTTAGTATAATTTACATAATTAAAACAAAAACAATGTTTTTATTGAAATTCCATGCTTAATTTATCGTTGCAAAACTAACAGCGATTTTACTTTTTCTTAACAACTCAATCCCAATTTTTTTAAATGCCCACATTGAAAGCTGCATACGGACTGAGCGTACATGTGTACACGTAGCCGCAACTGGATATTAGTTATTTATGTGACTGTTGCATAATGGTAGGCATTAAAACATGAGTGTTGTTTTTGTTGTGTTAATAAGATAACACGAGTGTTTTAATGCCTAATTAAGTATAGTCGCATACATAACTTTATCTACATCCATGTAGCCATGGGCGCGGGTTTATCGTCCCATACAAAATTTGAATTTCGCGCGTTTTCTCTCATAATTTGCTTGACCGTCTACCTACCCAAATTCATTCAGATAGGTTAGGTACTGCACTTACATTTACATACTCACATGAAATTCGACACGCGTACTGAGAATCTGTTATAGACCGACATGTCGGAAAACTGTGCAATTCTGACAATAATAATTAAATAACCTTTTTTGCGTCGATAAATATATATAATTTAATGTATGGTAGGAAACTTGAACTAACTTGCGATATTGTCACGTCTGCTTTTGTTGCATTTTTTACTCTTTGGTTTCAACGAAACATGGCGCTTCGGCATGAGTTTATATTGATACATTTTTTAAAAAGTAAGCGTGTTTAAACAAAAATGCAGTAAACCTACGTATGAAAAGTCACTCCTTGGCTTTTGTTAGATTTTCCTGAGCAGTTTGTACAGTACCTCACTACACATGACGGCATTATTTAGACGAAATATTTTTCATTGCAATACGTCAATCTACCACAGCCGTTCGGCATAGACTAAGCGCGTTTGTGCCGATCGGCTCTAAGTGTTGTTACACAAAATCAAGTTGAGGTGCCCTCTCTAGTTAACATAATTACTCAAAGCTATACAGGGTGTCCCAAGACCATGGGACATGAAGGGAAAGTACCTAAAATATCACAGATAGGATATATTGCTGAAAGAAGACTTTATTTTATTTTTAAAACTTGGTAAAACTGCATTCAAAAAAAAATTTTTTTTTTTTTTTAATGTATGGACAAATTTTAAGGCTAAGGAGTCTGCCATGTAAAATGTTAAAATTCATGGTCTTCCTTTTATCTCCGACACTATGTTATTTAGAGAAAGATAATCTTTATGATGAAGCCTATCGATCGGTATGACAAAATTACAGGATGTTTTTTTTTTCTCGTGTAGCGGGTTTGATTCCCGGTTTAACCATGTAATTATTTAAAAATCTATGAATGGAGTTTTACTTAGTTTTAAAAATAAAATAAAGTCTTCTTGTAGCAAAATACCCTATCTACGATATTTAAGGTACTTTCCGTTCATGTCCCATAGTCTTGGGACACCCTGTATATTGATATTGTTTAGACTCGACTTATTTCCAATAAAGCCTAAAAAAGGTTGGCAACTCCTTGTTTATCATATGCCGGTCTTGCCTTTCTCTTTTATGCCGGACTTTCTGACTAGGCACAATTTCTAAGTTACATATTTCAGAACATAAAACTAGAAATTGAGCGCGTTTTGAGTAGAATAATAGTACTAGTCAGAAATAACGGTTATTAAATGAATGCGTTACATACATAATATACAAATATTCCGACTGCTTCTATTTTATTTTATTTTTTTGCGGAACCATGTTGAACTTGATGTTCGAGTTCGAAACGAGAAACAAGTTTATTGTTAACTAGTGTTCGTCCTAGGGATATGTATTGAAGTTGAAGACCAATGGATTAAGGATGAAAAACTGCTATACCTCCAGAGGTGTGAGAGGCGTAGGTATATAAACAAAAAAGTTATAGTCAATAGACGGTCTTTCCGGGTAGACGGTCTTCCCCAGACTGACCTTACGTTGAAATGTACAACTTGTAGGTACAATAGTCTACAATAAGCAAAACTAACATTGTAAAAAAGAAGGCTGCATAAATATTTGACACGCTGTTATGGCTCTAGGGATAAGATTATGTAAGATATTTTTGCGTCCTCCTTTTTGTACAATGTTATTGGTTGTAACTGTACCTACATAGTACTTTATAATTGGCAATTCTATCCAAATGCTCTGGGTACCGTTATACGAGTATATACATAGACAATTGAGATTCGCTACAATAAACAATAAGTACTTACATACATCGTACATGCTGCCGGTGAGTAAGGCTGCCAAAGCTCAACGAGGGTGCGGTGTGCTGGTGACGGGACGACTTACGGAACTAACTTAACATCATTAGCCCTAACAGTCAAGTAATCAAGTGTATTTTTCTGCATACTATGCATTAATGACATTATAAACTTACACACAAATTTATTTATATATTCTAGCGTCTTTGTCTTTTTTAGGTGACATTTTAGCATATTTTTGGCATCAGTCAGACATCAGTCTATCTTCAAAATCGCGGTGGCAACACTGCATGTTACGCTTTACTTCAAAATTATGACATAATCTCTGTCAACCAAGTCTGTCAGTAAATAAGAACAAAGAAATGCATCCTTTTCTTTAGGGTGCTAGAGAAAAGGATACCTATAGTTTTCTTAGTTCTTATTTACTGATAGACTTGTTTCACTTGTTTGACAGTGCGAAGTGTTGAAGTGTGTTTTCCCATTATCCGATCCGATATCAGATTTCGGACCGATATCCCATACATTACAGTCGCCATCTTGGATTTTTTCCATTGAAATCCTTCCGACATCCAATATCGGATCGGATAACGTGAAAACGGATTAAGGTTTAATATATGTATGTACAGAAAACTCACCATAAGATCTAGCTAGATGAAGACGTTGCTTTGATGATGTTGATGCATTAAAACATTAGCAACGCTACTAAATTAGAAACACGTGTTTAGTTTCGGACGACACGCCTATAAGCAACCTACATAATTTGGTCGAGTTAATTTGAAATGTCAAAAACAGTGCTAAGTAATTTGACATTACAATACTAGGTAAGTATAACCAAAGATATATATGGAATAAAATAAAATATTATATACGTATTTCTTTAAATGGGCAGGGAATCAAATTCCTTGACTGTATAGCTGTAGGTGCCTAAATAAAGATTTTTAATACTTATGGGTACCGATAAATTTATATAAATACAGTAAAGGGCGATAAAACTTGCACATCGGTCTTTGGAAAGAGACAACGTCACATAAGTGATTGGAGAGTAGAGTAGGTAGATAGGTACCTCCCTATGGGCCTATGGGTTTTATAAACACACAACAAGTAGGCGCGAACAATTCATACTTACTTTTCTATGATTCAACTTCACATCATACTTATTTTTCTAATATTCAACTAGAAAAAAAAAGCGAAAAACAACAACATAATTCTTTTTAAACACATTAAAAAAAAACCGGAGCTGGGTCTCGAACCTGAGATCTCAAAAATGCAAGTCAGATACTCTAACCCCTAAGCCAAAAAACGAGGTGCCGCCGGCTCAAAATATTGAATCATATTCAGATGTGGTTACTCGGCAATGTGATTAATTATTATCTCACTAGGTGGCACTTTTCAACATTGAAAACAGCGCCATCTGTAAATAACTCGAAAACTAAGAGGTACCAGCGACGATAACTCGCGTTAAGTAGGTCGCTACACGATGTACTGAGTTACCAATCTTTCTTTATTTAATTAATCTATGATCGTACCTACTTTGTAATTGGCAACCCTATCCAAATATGTAGTATCTATTCTATCTGAGTATCTAGGCTACAAACAATTAAGAACAAGTAACTTTATTCTGTCAGCGTAACTACTTCTATGCAACAAGAGAGTGCTTCTGTTCTGGTGACTAATAAAATCGAAGCTTCGGTAAACGATGAAACTCGTGTCATCATACTGATATTATAAATGGGAAAGTGTGTGTGTATGTTTGTTTGTCCGTCTTTCACGGCAAAATGGAGAAACGAATCGATGTGACTTTATAGTTGAAGGGATGGAGGGTGACATAGGCTATTTTTTGTCTCATTCTAACGCGAGATAAGCGGGCAAAAGCTAGTAGACTATTAAATACGAATAGATATTTATTTTTAACAAGCAGAAACGTCTGCTAACGATTCTAAACATTTTTATATTAAAGGAAAAAATCAGACAGAGATTAGCAGACGTTTCTGCTTGTTAAAAATAAATTTAGTATGGGTTAGCACATTGTTACTGGTGAATTCTCAATATAACTTGAGACTCCAGTGCCGTTACAAGATGTAATAGTCTGTCGGTAGATGGCGCTAGACGTCACCCCAAGACGTGTGTACATAAGGAAAGGCATGGAAGGATTTGCGATGTCAATTGGTTAAGAGCCTTGCACGGATTGCAAATGATGCGGGTTCAAGTCCCGCCGGAAGCGTAAATTTTTCCATTTTTCTTTTAATATAAAAACGAATAGATATGTTCATTTCTCGCCTAGTTCGTTCTCTCTGGGGACCGATTTTTGAATATCGAACGCACGATTTAGCCATTCGGAAGTCTGTGGAAAACGATGAAAAGCTATTTTTGAAAAAAAATGAGCGCGTATTTTGGAATCTAGTGGCAATTTATTTATTTTTCCCCTCACTAGCTCGGAAACACGTGTTTTGTCCTTTAATACCAACGGGTAAAAACGCATTTTATCCACTAGTGGGTAAAGTAATTTGACCTTGAATAAAGTCATATTAACTGCTTTAAAATTGATAAAAGTAGGTGAATCTAGTAATAAAGATGATTTGCCACCTGTGGAACTACTGGAAGCAGTGATAAACGCATTTTTTGCGTTGTAGTTTCCTCGCTATAGTGAGGGGAAAAGTTTTGTGTTACACTCGGGTGCAAATGTATTTTACTTCTCGTGTGTTAAAAAACTCGCAAGTTCAGGATTCTATTCTCGAACCACTCGCTTAGCTCGTGGTTCAACTATAGAATCCTTTCACTTGCTCGTTTTTCAATTCCACACTCGGCGTTAAAATACAACTTTGCCCCCTTGTATAACAAATAACTATTTATTTTTTCCCCTCACTAGCTCGGAAACACGTGTTTTGCCCTTTAATACCAGCGCGTAAAAACGCATTTTATCCACTAGTGGGTAAAGTAATTTGACCTTGAATAAAGTCAAATTAACTGTTTTAAAATTGATAAAAGTAGGTGAATCTAGTAATAAAGATGATTTACCACCTGTGGAACTACTGGAAGCAGTGATAAACGCATTTTTTGCGTTGTAGTTTCCTCGCTATAGTGAGGGGAAAAGTTTTGTGTTACACTCGGGTGCAAATGTATTTTACTTCTCGTGTGTTAAAAAACTCGCAAGTTCAGGATTCCATTCTCGAACCACTCGCTTAGCTCGTGGTTCAACTATAGAATCCTTTCACTTGCTCGTTTTTCAATTCCACACTCGGCGTTAAAATACAACTTTGCCCCCTTGTATAACAAATAACTATTTATTTTATTTTATTAATGAAAGAAATTCACAAAATCGAATGATAGAATTTCAAAAATCGGCCCCCTGTTACAGAGTTTAGTGTCCTTCCTTTGTTGTGTAAACTGACAAAATCGTGGTTCCAGCACTTCTAACAAGGCTACTGCTATTAGCTTTAAGCAAGCCTGGATTGTGCTTAAAGCTCGGGTAAGTACTAGTACAAAGCAGAGTATAGAAACGGCCGCTATACGCACTGCTATTCTAGGAAACCAAACCAAAGCATAACTGTTTGTACAGTCAACCAATTGGAACCCTAGGCCACTGTAGAACTATGTCATAGTGACGTTTTAATCAGATTGTAAGAAATCTCTTACTGCTTGTCATTTTGACATGGTTGTAGAGTGGCCTGGTTCCAATTAGTTGTGACTGTACCTGCTTTACATTTTCTATTACTGAATACAACACGGTTTAGTACGATAGTCCTAATAGATTCTTATGAGGAGTACCTTATATTATTAATTTTTAATCTTCCAGTTTTTAAAAATCATTTTATGAACTGCGTCAATTGTGCCGGTATTATTTAGTAAAGGAACCCCTTCCATTCGTATTATAATGTTGTATAATTATTACTTAACTTACATACAATAGAAATATTATTATTTATTTATTTCTAATAACAATAAAAAGATGCTTAGTAGGTACTACAATTTCGCCAAACCAAAGTTTAACGGCGAGGTTATGCACTCTTATAATTACTTACCTTCTTATTGGCATGTAATACAAAACTAACCACTATAGTTTATTTTTATTTTTATTCCATATCCTAATAGTTTAATATAGGTCAGTTTATTAGAGTAACCCAACTAACGCCGTGTCTTGCGTGGGCGACGGACGCCGTCGCGTCTCATACTTCCATATCGATAAGGTTTGATTTCGTATGCGTCGCATCGCCGTCGCCCACGCAAGCCACGGCGTAAGTCCGTTTTCACATTATCCGATCCGATATCGGATGTCGGAAGGATTTCAATGGAAAAATCCAAGATGGCGCCTGTGATGTTTGGGATATCGGTCCGACATCCGATATCGGATCGGATAATGTGAAAACGCACTAAGACAGAATTGTACTTTGATCAGTAGGCCGATTATAGTAATTTATGACATTACGAGGAAATCTTGATTATAAATCTATCGAACCTAACCTTCATTTAAATTCAAATTGACTAAGACAGCAAAGCCTCCCGTAAGTCCCGTAGTTTAGATAAACTACACTTGTTCAGATTTAGACATAATTACTTCAACTTGGAGAATATATGGCGCTCCGTATGCTATAGGATATTGCCCTTCGATTTAACGCTTTTAAACTGCCAGCATTTATTTATTAACCCATATATATATACTCGTATAATATTTGAATTAAATATTTTCCCTTTTATTTTTCAGAGTGCATAACGATAAAATCATTTATAATGGGAAGAAGTTATTTAGTAAGTTCATTAAGAAGCACAGACCAACCCCTTAGACATCTATTACAAGACGACTCGCGGTCGCCAGCCTTCCTAGTATTTGCACTGATATAAGCGCGGGCGCTCGCCGTGCCCGATCAGTATCGACCAAGTAACAGACCCGAAAGCAGCGCGTGTTTTTCGCACAAAAAAATTGGAAAAGGGTATTTTGATGCCTTAAAGATGTCCACCTGTAGTGTGAAATGGTGTGGAAAGGTAACAAGAAGCTCAAATTTAAAAACAGACGGCATTACATTCCACAAATAAGTCATATTTATAATTTATTCAGAGCCGGCATAGGTCAACTTACATTGGCCACTTACGCGTCAGTAGAGGGACAGTCTTACTTCTGTCCCTTTTCATCTGGCGCGACTGCCCGCCGTCCTTGAAACGGCCAATCACAGCGCGCTTAACACATTCCCCGCCCGCTCCTCGCACCCCAAACACTGGTGACTCGTATCGCGAACCAAATATACAAGACTGCCACTCTATAGGAGGTTCTCTGTGTTAAGAAGTGATTTTTTCCAAATTTTCACATATTTACAAGCAATGAGTTTCTTTGTGTGTTGTTTCTTGCTTTTCAGAGACAGCTTTAACCTTTCGTATGCGTCTGTCAAAAAATTGTCATTAATATATTAGTCATAATAACTACATGTTAAAGTTGAAACAATATGGAGCAGATCTGCTCCTAAGCATACGAGAGGTTAAATAGGAAACTTGTACAATCAGCTGCAGAGAAAAGTAGACCCCTTGCATACAAATTTGTATGGCAGGGGGTCTCCTTTTCTCTGCAGCTGACTGTACGGTCGACTACAAAGAGATGTATACACTTTTTCACCTTATTGCATTGTAATAAGGTGAAAAAATGGATACATCTCTTTGTAGTCGACTGTACATTACTCGTGCGTCAAGTTTCTAACAAACCCCAACTAATTTATTTACGTTAGGTATATTCAAATCAAAGCTCAGAAGTCCAAGCTCGGGGTTTGCCAACGAGCCATGGAGCGTAGCATACTAGGTGTCAAATTGGTGGATCGAGTCCGGAACACCACGCTACCTCTAAAACTCAAATCGCCGATGTAGCTTTAAAATGGGACTGGGCTGGTCACGTCTGCCGAATGCCTAATGAGTTGTGGGCCAAACTCACTACAGTGTGGGAGCCCGAAAACTCTGATCGGGGATCCGGCAGACCCCGCCGGCGATGGAGGGATGAACTGGACTCCTTCTTGGAGGAATGGTCAGACATAGCACTGGATAGAGATCAGTGGAAAAATTGGGGGGAGGCCTTTGCCCAGCAGTGGGACACGACGGGCTCCAAATAATATAATAATAATATATTCAAATACCTTAGGTTAGGTACCTATACCAAAATAAGAAGGCAAATTTAGGTGATATTATTAGTTATTCATTTTATTACATTCGTCAACAAAGTAAGCCAATAAGCACCAAAATAAAGTGGAGTTAAATATAAGATATAAAACTAATCAAACATACCAGATTCTATTATCATTTGGACATAACTTAACACTGTTATGTTATCAAAGTTATTTCATAGAAATATTAACTACGACCCGATAAACTCGTTTCAATTGTGTGTTGACAGCGATCAAATAGAATAGAATGGATTTTGATACAGTGATGTTAATCAATGATTAACCATTGGCTATTGTATCCATATATGAGGTTGGCTGATCGAAATATTATCCAGCTATCATAGCTTGCCCTGTCAACTAGAAATGTGTCATATTTTTTTGTCCTAAGTACCTATATAAAATTATTTTGAACAAAACTGGAGACAGAGAAGTTGTGATGGCGCCATGTATACAAATATTTGACAGTTGTACCCGATTTCAAGTTGATCGTTTCCGTATAGGGCTACTGGACTCCTATCGAATTTGGCACAATAAATGATTGTCTTCTGTAGTATTTGACATAAAAAAAAAAACATTTTGGGTATTAAAAGTGTACGATGACTAAGTATTTTCAATTAAAAATGTGTGTATTTTTTGCCACCGAAAACGCTGTTAGCGATGTAGTGACGTCATCGAATACGAAGTTAATTCATGTCAAAACAAACACTGACATAATGAACTTTATGCCTCATACTTAAGTCAGAAAATGTTGTTTTCGAGTAGAATGACCTGATGAACAGATATCTATAGATTAACATGACTGTGTTGTTTTCGCCTGATTTCGTAAAAGTAAACTTTAAAAAAAAAATTTGCTGTTGTAGGTCATAATAAAATATGGTAATGTTTTATTTCGGTTAATTGGACAGTACTTAATCATATAAGACAGACTTTAAATAAAAAGGGTCAAGTAGCGTATTAAATAATGATATAAAAGTAATGTAAAGTTGTGACGTGGTCGAGCAGTGTTCACTTCTTGGTGTCGGGCACGTCGAACTCGCTGACCTGCGCCTCGACCAGCTGCTTGCTGCGCAGCTTGATGACGGCGTGCCCGGGCACGTTCGGGTCATCCATTTCGAACTCGATCAGTCCTGTATTGTAAGTACCGAATTTCAATCATGTAAATACTAAATAAATACACACTGAATTAAGGCGCAGCATCGGCAGCACTTTTAAGCTATTTTTAACCGCAAACAATATTTTTTTAACACAAATAACTACATAACATAATTCATTTTTTTTTATTTAAACTACACACAAATTTCTCAGTAGAAGAAGGGCGAAGGGTTATCTGCTTTTCCTACTGACAAGCTTTATTGGTTGACGTACTTTTAAACCTTAATCGTGTGCACTACATTCCAAGCGGTTAAAAGGTTACCTACGTTTAATTTTTCCTTCGTCTTCATGAAAAGTCACGAACGTGTCATGCTAGTTCGGTCAGCGTTATGAGCGTTAGTAAGTACTTCTTGTGCTGAGACTGATTGAAATAACATACACACGTTCCTGAGTTTCCGTGAAAATACGAAAGATAAACATTTAGCACTACATCTGTACAGTCTACTTCATAAATATGTGTACCTACTTACATTATTTCATCTTATTGCAACGAGTTAGAGTTAAGAAATGTACACAAATCTATGGACTCGACTGTGCATTGTATTCATTTGGGAAGACTGACCTCCTTCAGCCACCACCTCCTCCTTGTAGTTGTCGCGCATGAACCTGGCCAGGATGTTGTGGTAGAAGAGATTGGCGGCCAGCCGGTCCGCGGGCGACACGTCCATCTTGGCCAGCGCGCCCACCAGCACGCCGATCTTCTGCTTCGCCGTCGCCAGCAGCTTCTCAACTGCACCACACACATTTATTCTCATCACTCCCACAAATATATTAGTTCGTTTGTGGTGCCGCGGCCGTTGCAGGACACCATCGCAAACGCATCAGACTGGCCGAAAGGTGTAGTTTTTCGGCGGTTCCGGGGCAACCTGCCAAATCTTACACCGGGGCCAACGACGCAACGGAGCCGCACTGTTACGTCATCGCCCAAAATGCCCAAATCAATTTTGTTCTCTTTTACCTCTCTGTTTTTTGTTATGTCAGTCTAAGTTTCGTGACGTATTGGTTTTACTGTAATGTCATGTATGTACCTAAACATAATATTGTCTTCGGTTACTGCGATAGTTACTCAGTCACCCGTTGACCACGAACGCTGTAGTGTTCGAAACGTCGGGATGAATTGTAACTTCATTATACGATTAGGCTCATCGAATATCATAGACCAACAGTTATAATCTCGGGAAATGAAGTAGAACGTGTATTCGAGGCACGTAATTTAGGACTACTAATGGACGAGTCGTTGCGTTTCGAGGGGCATATCGCAGAAGTGACGAAATACGCATTTTATAGATTCAAAATACTTTATAGAATACGGAATTTTCTTAGTGTCGATTTGCGTATTAAACTCGTGTGCTCGATATTGCTTCGGAATTCCGCCTCGCGAGCATGTGACGTCTTATTTGAACTCGGCAGGAATTCTGAAAATGGCACTACGCAGAGAGCTGCACCTATCATCGTTATTGTTTGGGGTGTTTAAAACCTCAGAGCCACAGTATCAGTGCGATAAGTTCAAGTGGCGTTCAAGCCGGTCGAGCTTATATGGCGTCAGATCGGTATGTAACGATCTGATATTACCACGTTTTCATACTGCTGCGTTTCGAGGTAGTTTCAAATATACTGCAACTAAATGTTGGAACAATATACCTCCACCTCTCAAAAACTTAAATACAATTAGCAGTTTTAAATTAAGGGTAAAAAAACATCTTTTAAGTATTCAAAACATGCTACCTCCTGGTACTAGAGCCACACCGACATATTTATAACATATATTGATTGTATCTTATAAATTAAATAATTATTATTTTTGTCATTTTATAAACATCTTTTTATTTATTTCCTACTCGTATTCCGATCTTGTGACTATATATATTATTGCGAACACTACTCCTAATGCCATTCTACCATTTTTTTTTTCATAAGCTTTTTCTTTTAAGCAGTTACACACAACTCCACATTTAGCACAATTTTCAAGCCAATCGGTTTTCGACTAACAGCTGTAAGGTGACAATATATCAAGGGTCTGCCTGAAAACCAGCGTTGTAGTTAACATGCTGCAACATTATGCTGAGGCAAGCTCCTATTTAACGCACATGAATATTTTAATCTCACGTGTATGTATAACTCATTTTCTTAGATGTTTAGTCTAGATTTAAGTTTTTTACTTTATCAAATCCTAATGTAACACTTCTTCATTGTTTGTAACATTTTCATGTGATGTTGAATAAAGATTTTCTATGTCTATGTCTAAATATGTCCTATAGCAACTTAATCCGGTGTAATAAGAGCATAGTACCATATTTGAGCATTTTTTTTTTGCCACTTTTATGAAGTGTGATATTTTTGAAAAAAAATATGCTATTTCTACTCAGAATTACTAGCCTTTTCAATCCTAGTAGTTAAAAAAATTGTCCCATACGAGTTTTTCTTATTTTGTTACCATTTTCCGTACATGTTGTATGGGGTAACAAAAGGGGAAAGTAAAAAAAATGTATGGAAATTTTGGGACACTTTTTGTCTCCCAGTGAGATTGAATGTACTCGTGATTCTGAGTACAATTGACCTAAAATTCTCTAAAACAATTAAAAAAATATATTGGCAAAAAAAAAAGAAATGCTCATTTATGAGACGATTATTTCGATACGTATTTTTGCACTTGACCGTACCATATTTAACCTTTTGAATTTTGAACGACCATTTTACTGGTAATGGTTCTTGCCGTTCAAAGGGTTAACTTATTTTTTTTTTCATTTAACATATTTTCTGTATTGTAAGTGTCACATAAAACATTGCGTGTGACTCGGGGCGTAAGAATTCTGCAAACTCAAGTCGGTCCGGCAAGCTGTTGCGATTTAACTTACCTACCTAATACTCTCGTTTGCAATATTTAACTTCCGCCCAATGTTGCATACAGGTATTATACTCGTTGACTTTTCAGATTATCTAATAAAGTTACCTAGAGGTACATTTTCGCTCCGAACGAGAGTTACAACGCGATAAGGTCACTACGTCACTACATACGTGCAAAGTTTGTCGGATCAGAATCTGATGAAAAGGTGTCTGCAGATTTCAACATTGACAACTTTAACTATGACTTCTTATTAAAGTACCTTTCAGATTCACATAATATATCAATTTACATTACATCATATTGCAAATGTACATAACTCTTGGCGATCATAATATTAATTCTTATATATTAACATACTAATGTATAAAGCAATGTAATTTTATGAAATAAATAATATCAATATCAATATCAATATCATCATGGTTTTGATTAGAGCAAATTTTCCGTAGGAAGTAGGAGCTACTTTCCCAAACTAGGTACCTACTTGCAAATCAACAATTTTATTTATAACTAACTAACTGATCTGCAGATTGATGGAAATTAATTAATTCTTGGAAAATATCTCATTTCATTGGACCTATATGAGGCGAATTGTACTCTGATTACCGCTAAATGTATTACTCGTATATCGTATAAAATAAAGTCTCATAATTTGAACCCTGAAATCAATCCACTTCCATTCAAATGGTTGTTGTACAGAAACAATAAATATAACCTGCTATAAAATACCATAAATTGCCTACATATAGATACGGTTTAACATACATAACACAACAAAACAAACTCAATAATCCTGCCCAATGGGAGGAAAAAACATGACCCAGAAATATGCTACCCTTTTTACTTGAACCGTAAAAGCGATTTAGTATATTCGGCCGGTTGATAGGTCTGAGTTTGCAAATCGTGTAATACTCAAGTAGGTAGTAGCAGCATAGTAGCAGCCACCCCAATGTACTATTTATGTTTTCTTACATGTGTTCCACTGAGATGACTGGAATGATATATGTATTTATATGTCTAGCTTTTACCGTCCCCATCCCCGTCCCGTCCATGTCCCTCCCCTATCCCTATCCCCGTCCCGTCCATGTCCCTCCCCTATCCCTATCCCCGTCCCCGTCCCCGTCCCCTATTTTTATCCCGATTCCTATCCCTATCCCTATCCCTATCCCTATCCCTATCCCTATCCCTATCCCTATCCCTACCCCTACCCCTACCCCTACCCCTACCCCTACCCCTACCCCTACCCCTACCCCTACCCCTACCCCTACCCCTACCCCTACCCCTACCCCTACCCCTACCCCTACCCCTACCCCTACCCCTACCCCTACCCCTACCCCTACCCCTACCCCTACCCCTACCCCTACCCCTACCCCTACCCCTACCCCTACCCCTACCCCTACCCCTACCCCTACCCCTACCCCTACCCCTACCCCTACCCCTACCCCTACCCCTACCCCTACCCCTACCCCTACCCCTACCCCTACCCCTACCCCTACCCCTACCCCTACCCCTACCCCTACCCCTACCCCTACCCCTATCCCTATCCCTATCCCTATCCCTATCCCTATCCCTATCCCTATCCCTATCCCTATCCCTATCCCTATCCCTATCCCTATCCCTATCCCTATCCCTATCCCTATCCCTATCCCTATCCCTATCCCTATCCCTATCCCTATCCCTATCCCTATCCCTATCCCTATCCCTATCCCTATCCCTATCCCTATCCCTATCCCTATCCCTATCCCTATCCCGTCCCCGTCCCCGTCCCTGTCCCTGTCCCTGTCCTTGCCCCTGTCAAATTATCATGCTAGGAGGTGAACTTTGAAAAATCCTTCCTATAAGGAACTTCCGTATCAATTTGAAATCTTGAACCAGAAGTATAGATAAATAAACTTTTTAACAAAAAATAAAACCGCCTTCAAAAATAAGCGCGTTACAAAACACGGAGAAACTAAAAAGCCAAAAATAATAAACCTTTCAATTCAGATTTCTTATCGTATTGCAATAAGCTAAACATCCAAATTATAAACAAATCAATTATTTTTGTAGTCGGTACCAGACCTGTTCGTCGCCTTGCTATTGCCTGTTTGCCCCACCCAACCATACACAGGCTGGTACCGACTCCAAAAATAATTGATTTGTTTATAATTTGGATGTTTAGCTTATTGCAATACGATAAGAAATCTGAATTGAAAGGTTTATTATTTTTGGCTTTTTAGTTTCTCCGTGTTTTGTAACGCGCTTATTTTTGAAGGCGGTTTTATTTTTTGTTAAAAAGTTTATTTATTTGTTGATTTTTAGTGGTTCCTAGTGATATTATATGTATCAGTCCGAATACATGTACAGTAGTGAAAGAATTATCCTTTAACTCCTAACCATTGAGGAGTTGACCTTCCATCATCAGCTCAGTTGATTTTTAGTGGTTCCTAGTGATATTATATGTATCAGTCCGAATACATGTACAGTAGTGAAAGAATTATCCTTAAACTCCTAACCATTGAGGAGTTGACCTTCCATCATCAGCTCAGCCACATAAAATTATTACCATCAGACGTAAATACTGGTGTACCTTTGAAAAATAGACTAAAAACATTACATGTGCCTATAACATTTGAAGAGTTCCCTCGATTTCTCCAGGATCCCATCATCAGACCCTGACTTGGTGCCAATGGGACCATCTCGGGGTTATACCGGTTCGATCAAAAAAAAATTTTGAAAATCGGTCCACGATTCTCGGAGATATCGAGTAACATACATACAAAAAAAAAATTAAAAAAAAAAACATTCAGTCGAATTGAGAACCTCCTCCTTTTTTGAAGTCGGTTAAAAACTAAACCTACACTTATGGCTATTTTGGATATTTTAACCCCATTGCACAACAACAGGGGAGAAAATATCTTTTCCACCTCATTAGATTTTAAAATCGTTGTATTTATCGTGATCAGCGACCCGATAAACCATAAAAACGATACCCATATTGTGTTTTTGACTTTACCTCCTTTAGGGGTCAAATTTTCAAAAAACCTGAAACATGTATTTAGTCATATGTCTTTAGGAATCCTCCTGTGAAGTTGTCCCTGTCCCTGTCCCTGTCCCTGTCAAATTATCATGCTAGGAGGTGAACTTTGAAAAATCCTTTCTTAGTGCTCCTCTTATGGCTATGTTGGATATTTTAACCCTATTGCACTACAACAGGGGGTAAAATTTCTTTTCCACCTCATTAGATTTTAAAATCGTTGTATTTATCGTGCTCAGCGACCCGATAAACCATAAAAACGATACCCATATTGTGTTTTTGGCTTTACCCCCCTTGCACCCCTTTAGGGGTCAAATTTTCAAAAAACCTGAAACATATATTTAGTCATATGTCTTTAGGAATCCTCATGTGAAGTTTAGTATAAAATAGTCAAACTAATCTTGTTTCCCCATACAAACTTTGAACCCCCATTTGAGCCCCTTAGGAGGCGAATTTTAAAAAAATCCTTTCTTAGGCTCCTCTACACTATATAAGGAACCTACGTGCCAAATTTGACATCTCTAGGACCAGCGGTTTCGGCTGTGCGTTGATATGTCAGTCAGTCAGTCAATATCTTCTTTTATATATATTTTTGATATTTAAACCCCATTGCACCACAACAGGGGAGAAGGTATTTCACTTCCGCCTCGTTAGATTTTAAAAACGTTGTATTTATCGTGATCAGCAACCCGATAAACCATAAAAACGATACCCATATTGATTTTTTGACTTTATCACCCCCTTTTCACCTTTTTAGGGCTTAAATTTTCAAAAAACCTGAAACACGTATTCAGTCATATGTCTTAAGGAATCTTCCTGTGAAGTATCGAATAAAATAGTCAAACTAATCTTGTTTCCCCATACAAACTTTGAACGCCCATTTGACCCCCTTAGGAGGTGAATTTTGGAAAATCCTTTCTTAGTGCTCCTCTACACTACATAAGGAACCTACGTGCCAAATTTGAAATCTCTAGGACCAGCGGTTTCGGCTGTGCGTTGATATGTCAGTCATAATCATATACAACCTACATATATAAATCTACCCCTCGGAACCATTATAAGTAAGTGAAGTGCAACTTGTATGAAAACATTACTAAACTACATTTACCTAGTTAGATTGTAAACTACCAATATCGACCCTCGCCTGAGAAATAAAAGGTGACCAATTGGAACTTTATAACAAAACAACGGAAACTAATTGTGTTTGGATTTGTTAAATTTAGTTTCCTGTGGAAAAAAAAGCTTTGTCCTAATAATTGAATTTCTACCAAAGACTTATTGTACTGTACTACATTTAGTATACGTAATAAGTATATATTCAGTCTGATTTCAATTGATACCCCACACGTTGATGCGATACGCGTATTCGTAGTGAGACTGGGCAGGAGTCACATTTTGGTGGCTCCAATTCGGTTGCACAACTCTTAGTAGTTTTCAACATTCTAAAAGTAGGTAAAAATGATTTCTGACTAAGATTGTTGTCCCACGATAATATGTCTGTACGGCCCATAACGCAGACGCTCGATCACAATTCGCGAGCGTTGAAAGTCATTTGCACGACTGTCAAAAAAATACCCACTAGTATGATCTGCTTTTTTTCATAATCCACGGTCCAGGCAGTGAACGAAAAAGCCATGGAAGCATTCTGACCGCTCAATAATAGCCCAACGTAAACTACCCTAACGTTAGGCGGGGTGTAAAATGTACTCGATTGGGTACCTCAGTTCGGCCGAGATGACAATAAGTGACGGATGGCAAAATCGATTTTACATAGGTACATATTTGTATTTTCCTTTTCTGTTTTTTAGGGTTCCGTAGTCAACTAGGAACCCTTATAGTTTCGCCATGCCTGTCTGTCCGTCCGTCCGTCCGCGGATAATCTCAGTAACCGTTAGCACTAGAAAGCTGAAATTTGGTACCAATATGTATATCAAGCACGCCGACAAAGTGGTAAAATAAAAAGTGAAAAAAAAAAATGTTTTGTTGGGGTACCCCCCTACATGTAAAGTGGAGACTGATTTTTTTTTTCATTCCAACCCCAACGTGTGATATATTGTTGGATAGGTATTTAAAAATGAATAAGGGTTTACTAAAATCGTTTTTTGATAATATTAATATTTTCGGAAATAATCGCTCCTAAAGGAAAAAACGTGTGTCGTCGTCGTCGTCGTCCCCCCCCCCCCCCCCCCCTCTAACTTTTGAACCATATGTTTAAAAAATATGAAAAAAATCACAAAAGTAGAACTTTTTAAAAACTTTCTAGAAAAATTGTTTTGAACTTTATAGGTTCAGTAGTTTTTGAGAAAAATACGGAAAACTACGGAACCCTACACTGAGTGTGGCCCGACACGCTCTTGGCCGGTTTTTGTTCAGGCCCCGTAGCCGAATGGCATTTCTCCGACGTCAAACGAAAGCGATACGCCGCTGGCTCTGTCGCGCCAATACGCAAGCGCGATAGAGATAGATATCTACTAGCGCTTCGTTTCGTGAGCGTTTCGTGAGCGATTGTGCCATTCGGCTAGCCACCCTGTTATGTCAAATTAATAATCAATATAGGCATATGCAATCTTTCATAATAATCATAATATATGAATTATTTTAATAAATATACATATTATCTCTTAATGTTGATCTTTTAAACCCACTCTCTACTGGCACATTCATCCAGTCTAGGTATATCCCAGTATGGCTAAGACTTTGGTCAAAACTTTCCCCCGTCTTGCATTTACGCAGTGCAATCTCTTCCTACAGTCACCATTTACAACAAAAATAATTATATTTCCGTTACAAGTGAAAGTGGAGGAGTTTTTATAGATGAGATTTGTACCTATACGTTGACTAAACATTACAATACATATTCATTGGTATACAGATTGATAATAAACTTTATTTAGCCATAAAATACCTTTTATATACGTAATAATTAATATTTTATTATGTAGGGTTAGTTTGTCATTTCATAACAACATACTAACTAGTAATCTTCATTTGCACATAATTATTATACGGATATTATTTGGCTGGTTCTTTAATGTATTGCATAAACCTATCCATATGCATGTCATATTTTTATCATATATGAACTGGGAAATTTTAGCTGCCAGTACGTACAGCAAGAAGGTTATTAGCCGAATAAAATCACTGATTGGTATTTACTGACATTTTATGCATTTCAGCTACACTTATCTGTCTACATTAGTGTAAAATATATGACTATTGATTTGTTTACTAGTTTTGATTACAAGGCCTGTAAACGTATTGTCTTGTGTAAATGTTGGCGTAATTGTGTATGTGTGCTAACGGTTCCGAGAATTTGAACGGCAATGTTCTTGATGGCGGCTTCCATGGTTATATGAGTTCGTTGGGTCCAGGACCAACTATTTACTATAGCTTATATGAAACTATATTGAAATACTTACAGTCGGCCTCCACCTCGGCCACAGGTTGTATGTAGTCGACGAGCTTGTACTGGGCGGAGGGCGGCGGGCCGCTCCGCGGCGCATTCGGAGCACCTGCGACCACAACCGCCGATACACTCACATGCCAATTCAAACGTACACCGACATTAGAACGATATCCGAAACATGGCATCCAGACATCGTGCATCACGCCAGTGACGAGCAAGTACGAGCGAAATGCATCATATCCGAATGACATCAGATGTTTTAAAGTGTCAGTTAGAGTTGGCCAGTCTGGCCTTTACATACATACATATACTGCGGCTACACCGCTTAATATTCGCGGACTAAGGCTAATTGAGTATACCTATCTAAGTACTTACTTACATGTATTGTGAGTACCAACCCAAAGCGTTATCAACCTTCTGCAGCACCGGACCGGATTTTATCTTTTTAAATTAAATAAGCGAAACAAACGAGATGCGGTCGTAGTTAAGAAACATTAAATGGCATTATTAACCTACATTAATCTACCCTTTTGTTCCCGTGACATACATAAAGGGAAATCCAAAGCATGCTCCAGACATTCATTATTGTTTTCCTTTATACCATACATACTCAGGTGGAGGACTTGGGTGAGTTTTTCCTGTGTCTATTTTCATATCTTTTATGTGTATTCAAAGGATTCGTTTATCGGTAGGGCCTTTAAATATCGATTGACATAAATTATTATAACTTTTTTTATAACTTTTTTAAAGACAGTCGGCTTCATTATACACACTTACGCGGAAACAAATATCTAAACACGCTTTTATGTTTATTAGCATTAAAGTCGTGTTCTGCCAGGCAAGTATTTACAAATAGTGCGATAGGGACGGCCATAATTATGTTTTATCATTTATCGCGCGACCATAAATTACTTGCTTGCCTGATATTTTTGTTCGTAATTCACCTGTGTAAAAACGTTTGTGCGCGGTCAATGAACCTTGAGACGCTCACCTACGCTGGACAGCAGCTGATTGATCTGTTGGAGGGATGTCTTCATCTTGATAATGAGCTGCCCTTTGTCGTTCAGAGAGCGGATGAGCGCGGCCTCCTCTCCCTTTTCTGCTTGTAGCTGAGCCTTTATAAGATTTTTCTCCTCCACATACCTACAAAATAATGTGTTATGTTAGCTTTTAATTATGATAATTAGGTAAGGTGCGTTAGGGTAATTCCGAAAGTCGCATAAAAATCACCATTATTTCCATCATATCAAGATTCCCCTTTCGAAATTACCCGACATTTCTGTCATTCGTAATTACCCTAATGCACCTTAAAGTCAAATCAAATATACCAGCTGAGTAAATTGAGAGTATCTACTAATGAGATTAATTCAATTACATTGGTTTCGTATTTCATTGCGGTTTAGCATCATCAATATTATTCTAAAATAAATTACTCTACGTTTGCGCTTTTATATCTACGCGTGTACGTACACACTACAGTAAATTTAAATCATAATTAGTCTGCCTGGAAATTTCATGAATTAATTTTATATGAACGTTTTATTGTTGGAACTCAACTTAAAAAGTATACCTAACATAAGTGTCATGCGGTTAACTGAAATAAACTGTAATAGCCCTCTTGTCGGAAATGTCGATTATTAGCAAAGTTTATAAAAAGCAGGCTTGAGAACGGCAACAGCTGCTTAAGTGCCTAGTGCCTACCCCGGGGACACTCGTCGCGAACAGCCGACGATTGAGTCGTTTTGTTTTGACTAATACTTAAGGTGGCTCGCCTAGGTTACCCGAAGCTCAGGCTGCGTTAGATGGCGGTTATCTGCAAATTACCAGTCTTATTTTTTTTGTGGAGTCGTACAGGCATTTATATACTTTCAATTATGCTTCGCGAACATTTAATATTAAAATTGACGTATTACAACAAACATTCAACTTCTCATTGTAACGTTAATCCCCTCAATGTAGATAAATTTACACTATTTTTAAGTACCACTCACACATACAAACAGTGTTTTTGTATCCCTTCTAGTCGATAATTTCACGCGGCGACAGCTTGTTTAAATAGCCTTGCGGTAAATACGTCCCATCGCATGATTTGCATGGAAGTACTGGGTTCGAATCCAGGACTATTTCTCTTTTTTTTTTTTAATACTACGTCGGTGGCAAACAAGCATACAGTCCGCCTGATGGAAAGCGGTCACCGTAACCTATGGACGCCTGCAACTCAAAGAGTGTCGCATGCGCGTTGCCGCCCCCTTAGAAACTTGTACACTCCCCTTTGCTGTGTGTGCACAGCAAAAAGGAGTGTACAAGTTCAAAGGAGGGTTTGGGTTGCCGACGACTCAAAGGACAATAGACGGAACAAATTAGTTCCGTAAGTCCTCCCGTCGTCAGCACCCCGCACCCTCGTTGAGCTCTGGCAGCCTTACTCACCGGCAGGAACACAACACTATATGAGACACTATTTTTTGTTTTATTATTTATACATAAATGTATATGTACCTACTCGTACAGTAGTTACTGAGCGTTTTCCACGAAAAAGATTAAAAATCTATTCTCTTACATGGTAATAATTTTTGGGTTCGTCGAACTCAGAATTTCTAACATAATTATCCTAATCTAATATTTTAAAAAATTCCAAAAAGTATAGATAAATTTTAGTTTCTAAACTACGATTCGAATGATTTTTTTTTCTAATTGTTTATTTTCGATGGAGCATGGGTATTCAAATCGCTTTTGAAATCTTAAATTAGTAAATGAAAATGCAATAGTTAAATGAGTAACGTAATGCTTTAAAAACTCAAGTGGACTTTTTTATCTAAGGAGTAATTTCGAGAAAATATTATATTTAGCGAGGGTATTAAAAGTTGTGTTTTATATCTCAACTTAATAAATAGAAAATGAAAATGACAATAAAAAAATCAATATGTTCTCTAAGATAAAATTGATACCTTCGGCTCTCTATTCTTGCTAGGTCAATAAAAAATACGAAACTTACTTATATCCAAAAAAATACAAAAAGTTTATAGAATCCTGGGATTTGAACGCAGTTTCACGGCGTGACAGGCGACTGTTCATCAACGACGCCATTACATAACACGCTGTTACCGACGACATTAGGCTATACATATATAATTATTTAAATATAAATAATAATGTCAAATCCATACTAATATTACAAATGGGAAAGGGTATGTTTCTGTTTGTTTGTCCGTCTTTCACGGCAAAACTGGAGCGACGAATTGACGTGATTATTTAAGGGGATTTAGTTGAAGGGATGGAGAGTGACATAGGCTACTTTTGTCTCTTTCTAACGCAAGCGAAGCCGCGGGCAAAAGCTAGTACAGATCGGGTAGCATGGTCGCGCGATAGACGATAAAATATCAGGCCGTCCCTGTCGCACTATAAGTAAGTGCGATTATAGGGACGGCCAGATGTTTTATCATTTATCGCGCGACTATATTAATTGCCTGCCTGGACCAGTTTATGTTGATGATAATTTGATGATTATTATTATTTGTAACCATTTAGTTAATATTGTCTTCAGTTACCGCGATAGTTACTCATGAAATAAAAACTATGAAAATGGAATAAATCGCGTATAATGAGTTTAAAATTCATCCCGACGTTTCGAACACTTTACAGCGTTCGTGGTCAACGGGTGACTGAGGAAAAATTACAATGTGCAAAAGCTACCCATATTCTTGCTATTAAGTATATTCTTGTATATAACCATTTAGTTGTTGAAGAAAAACATTCACACAACAACAACATAGGTCAACCAGCTCAGTAAATGCAAGGAGTACAGCACATACTAATACTATGCCCACACTATGACCTATGTATAATGTATTATACCAGACGTGTAATATTTTATTTTATCAACAAAGGCATAATAAGGATTGTATTGTATTTTTGTATGAAAATAAAAAATAGGAAAGCAATATAGTAATAGTCAAATATTCCATTAAAAAAATAAAAAATACTTAATAAATCCATAAAAGTTCAAATGATTAAAAAAACTTCGGAATCGAACCCACGATCTTCTCTTCTGCATCATAGTCGGTCGTTTGACCGAGACGCCATTTCGATTTACATTAGCAGTGTCGAAATACACGATATGTATCTTTGTTGACAAAATGCGTCATTATTTCTGAGTCTGCTTGAGTTAACTATATAAACCAATATCTTTAAATAATTACTTGTCAAGAGCCAAATGTCACTGATGACAATGTCAACTAAAAATGCGCGAAATATGACGGCTCTGTGTCTGTACACAAAATTTGGCACGCACATTTACGTAAAATTAATAAAAAATTCACATGAATTTGTCCATGATTTCTGTATCAAACAATGTATTTCATTCACTACCGCGACGACGGATAATGTATAGTAGATGTATGCGCATATTTTTATTTAGTTGTAGTGTGCGGTGACTAAATAAATGGTAGATGTTTTTTGTATGGAAAGCGAGCCACCTTAATATGCAATGGTAAAACCTTCACTACAACATTACACCGAATCAAAGATCGTTGACCTATCATTGATTCTGCATATTTTATAAATTAGCTAGCCACTTCACACTTGAAAAAATGTAAATAAATAATACCTACATATAACTTTAATTAACCCACCACAAAAAATATCCAGTATCGCCAGTGGATAATTGAATATACCTACTAATGCCTACAGCACAAAGCCTAAAACGCACGTCTCAAAACATAGGTAGCTCTGCAGAAATTGTAAAGATGTCCCCTGGGATTGGCTTCAAATTGAATTAAATTCTCGCACGACAAGTCCCGGGGTGCCTGTGCTCTGTTTTCGACAACAGCTATTTGGGGATAAAACACGACCCATACAAGAAATGTTTGGGATTCTGTACACTCACCTGCAATAATATATTACAGTTAAACAAAGGCCGGTTTTTAAGGAGGCCGGATCCGGTCCGGCTGGACCCTGATTTTTTGCGTAATATAAAATAGAATAATTTTTAAGAAAAAAAAAACCGTCGCCTTTCGGGTTCTGGTGAAAGCTACTTGCGAATATTGGATTATGTAGAAATGTGTAAGTATTTTTTAAAACTGCTTTTAATGCTTTAATTATTAGATGGAAACACAAATGAATATACGTATAACGTTAAGGTTTGAGGAGTTTCCTCAATTCCTCATGAATCCGATTATATTATAAGAAATCTTGCTAAGAAAGCTTGACAAACTTTGACTTCAAAACATATGCTTAACAAACATAACTAAATAAATGTCACTGTTCTGAACTTAAATGCATGCTTTTCTTACAAAAATACCAAAGTCACTATGAGTGTGCCGTTCAGGTTTGAGGAGTTTGGTTCTGGCCATCATCAGCAGTTCCACTGCACCAAATGTCACTGTTCTGGACGAAAGTGCATGCTGTTCTTATAAAAATACCAAAGTCACTATAAGTATGCCGTTCAGATTTGAGGAGTTCGGTTCTGACCATCATCAGAAATTCCACTGCACCAAATGTCACTGTTCTGGATGAAAGTGCATGCTGTTCTTATAAAAATGGCAAAGTCTATAAGCGTGCCGTTCAGATTTGAGGAGTTTGGTTCTGGCCATCATCAGCAGTTCCACTGCACCAAATGTCACTGTTCTGAACGAAAGTGCATGATGTTCTTATAAAAATACCAAAGTCACTATAAGCGTGCCGTTCAGATTTGAGGAGTTCGGTTCTGACCATCATCAGAAATTCCACTGCACCAAATGTCACTGTTCTGGACGAAAGTGCATGCTGTTCTTATAAAAATGGCAAAGTCACTATAAGCGTGCCGTTCAGATTTGAGGAGTTTGGTTCTGGCCATCATCAGCAGTTCCACTGCACCAAATGTCACTGTTCTGGACGAAAGTGCATGCTGTTCTTATAAAAATACCAAAGTCACTATAAGCGTGCCGTTCAGATTTGAGGAGTTCGGTTCTGACCATCATCAGAAATTCCACTGCACCAAATGTCACTGTTCTGTACGAAAGTGCATGCTGTTCGTATAAAAATACCCAAGTCACTATAAGCGTGCCGTTCAGATTTGAAGAGTTCCGTTCTGGCCATCATCAGCAGTTCCACTGCACCAAATGTCACTGTTCCGTACCTAAATGCATGCTGTTCCTTTATTAACACAAAAATCACCATATGTATGCCTTTCAGATTGGAGGAGTTCCTTCGATTTCTCCAGGATCCCATCATCAGAACTGGGTTCTGAGAAAAATGGGACCAATCTGTATGTATATACATTCAATCAAAAAAAAAAATTTCAAAATCGGTCCAGGAACGACGGAGATATCGAGGAACAAACATAAAAAATAAAAAAACATACAGACGACTTGATAACCGTCCTTCTTGAGATATGAGGCGACGGTTAAAAATGGAAATCTAAAAGTACTTTACGAAATTAACACAATGAATAAAAAAATTCTGTTTAATTCACACCTTCCATTCATCTAATTCAGATGTAACTAATTAGGTACGGAAATAATGTTGTGCTTAATTGAATGGTTTTTAAAGGCGACACCAGTTCCCATAGGGTTCCGATGATAATGATGGCAAAGCAAATATAAATAGGTATGTACCTATTATATAACGAAACATATATACCGAGATTGAAACAAAGAAAGAAAAACACTTAGGATTCTTGAGAGTTACATTTTATATATTTCATTTTATAATTATAACAAATGTTGCGCAGATATAAAACAAATAATTTCTTATTTGACACCGATCATTTCCAGGCGAATGAATAAATTTATTGTATTTTTCACATGAATTTCGATATTGGTTGGCGAAGTTGGAATACTTTTTAAGCGTCATATTAAAAATTCCTGGGTTAGCCGAAAAATTCACGAAACGCTCACGAAACGTAGATATCTATCTCTATCGCGCTTGCGTATTGGCGCGACAGAGCCAGCGGCGTATCGCTTTCGTTTGGCGTCGGAGAAATGCCATTCGGCTACGGGGCCTGTAGCTACTCGCATTGTGTGTTACGAAGTAACGTGCATTGGGATCATTGAAAATGTCCGACTCTTTTGTTTAATTCCATTTTTGGCATACAGGGTGATTCATGAATCGTGAGCAGGAGTGAACAGGGTACTGGGGACGGTCACACTGAGCAACTTACGTATATACGAACATTTATTTTAAATATGCACATACCCTACAGGTAATATTTTAGTTGAATATGCACGTGCCCTACAGGTAATATTTTAGTTGAATATGCACGTGCCCTACAGGTAATATTTTAGTAGAGTGAGTTGAGAGGCCATGTTAGTATACACAGCACGAGTATCGTACTCGTCTTGTGCGACAGCAAGTCGATATGCACAATACAGTGCCATTGACCGCAACTTAAATTAATAGTATTCAAGTACGAGGTAGCATGTACGATGGTCGATGATACGTGTGATTTTGTTACTAGTTTATAACATTGTCTTTAACTCGCACAAAGGCATATACAGGATGTCCAAAACCTATGAGGCATGAAGGGAATGTACTCACCTTAAATATCGTAAATAGGCTATTTTGTTGAAAGAGGGCTTTATATTGTTTTAAAAATAAAAACCTATCGACGCGGATGCAGCTCTAGCTGACCAAAAATAATTCGTTAGTATCATTGAATTACTAATATGTACTATGGTTAGTATGAACCAAAGACATATATAATTCCGTATAGACAGATAAAGTCTAAGAAAAAAACGTACCTCAGTACCATACAGAAAAAGGTACGGTGGCCTAGATGACATTACACTGGGGTACGCTCAGCTAGATGGCGCTAATATTAATATTTGACATTTTAACACATATCAAGCTAAGAATATGGGCCAAATTGTCAAAACTGATGTTCAAAAGTCTTAAGCCTGTGTCAAGAGATGGCAGTCTATGTGATTACACATTTTACTTCGACAGTAACTCTCTATAATACTCGATCCTCTTTGGTATGAACTGTTGAAGACGCTCACACGTCGTCCTCGCTGAACATGTCGTACGCATGTTCATACTAACGAGCGATTTTTGGTCAGCGAAAACCGACTCCGCTTCCATAGGCTTGGGAAGACCCTAAGACCCCTAAGTGCGTTTTCACATTATCCGATCGGATGTAGGAATTAAGGATTACAAAGGCAAAAACCAAAGATGGCGGCTTAAATGTACCTATGGGATATCGGTCCTACATCCGATATCGGATCGGATAATGTGAAAAAACGCACTAAGACTGTTCCAAAAATGACTTACGCCTTAGTGTTCTCCTGGCCGACGTTCTTCAGCATATCGAGCATGAGCGTGCCGTGCTTGCGGTTCTCGAGCAGCGCGTTGCGCTTCAAGCTGTTCTGTCTGAGCTGCATCATAAGCCGCTCCGTTTGGTACGTTTGCTCTTTGAGCCTGCAGATTAGGGGATTAATAGATTCATCACATTACACATATATTTCGTATTCTCTGTTTTAGAAACCAATAACAGTCATTACAATACTTATTCAAACTTTCACGATTTTTACACATATTTAAAATTGCAAACGGGACTTAATCGCGTATTTACTATGTTTTAAACACTAACCTCCGACGTTTCAAGGACGGCATTGTCCCCGTGGTCTCGGAGCAGACTGGCTGAAGTTGACATCAACATCTTCTAGCTGTACGAGTTTTTCGAACTACCCGCACCTGGTCCTGACTACCCACTTGAACAGTTTGTGCACTAGGGATGTCACCTTGTCGACACACAACACTCACGATATTCGGTTTTTCAACCCGCGATATTTGTTTCTTCTTGCATTTACTAATGACCGGGTTCCATGTGGATGAGATATTAAAACCTTCGTCTCGATTGAAATTTTTATACTTCTTAATTTCAATGGCTTCACGTATTTTTCTACTATAATACCCACGATCTGTAGAGAGAATTTTAGGGTTGTGAAGCTCAATCCAATGGTTAGGCCCTGACTGTAGCAAGTGTTCAGCAACGGCAGACTTGTTCACCTGGCGATTTTTGACAGCTGCGATATGTTCCTTGACCCTTTCCGCTATGGTACGTTTCGTCTCACCAATGTAGGAACTACCACAACTGCAATCAATCTTATAAACGCCCGGTGACTGATACGGAATAACGTCCTTCGGGGACCTCAGGCTCCCTGCAATTTTGGATAAAGGGGTGTAGACCGTTTTTATAGAGTATCTGTCTAGTACCGTGCCAACCTTATCCGTTACTCCTTTGACATAAGGTAAAAATGCTGGCTGCCTGGCGACATCAGGGCGCTTCACTCTCGCTTTTCGTCTGGGTTGCCACTTTCTCACCCCATCCATACCCGTTCCACCTAAGTACCTCCTGAATATGCGACATCTCGCTCTGTAAATATTCAGGGTCACACAAGTCACGTGCTCTGTTCATCAGTGACTTGCTACAGTCAGGGCCTAACCATTGGATTGAGCTTCACAACCCTAAAATTCTCTCTACAGATCGTGGGTATTATAGTAGAAAAATACGTGAAGCCATTGAAATTAAGAAGTATAAAAATTTCAATCGAGACGAAGGTTTTAATATCTCATCCACATGGAACCCGGTCATTAGTAAATGCAAGAAGAAACAAATATCGCGGGTTGAAAAACCGAATATCGTGAGTGTTGTGTGTCGACAAGGTGACATCCCTAGTGCACAAATTGTTCAAGTGGGTAGTCAGGACCAGGTGCGGGTAGTTCGAAAAACTCGTACAGCTAGAAGATGTTGATGTCAACTTCAGCCAGTCTGCTCCGAGACCACGGGGACAATGCCGTCCTTGAAACGTCGGAGGTTAGTGTTTAAAACATAGTGTTTAAAACATAGTAAATACGCGATTAAGTCCCGTTTGCAATTTTAAATATGTTACAATACTTGTACCTACCGTGAGTACCGCGCCAAGGAGACCCGCCAACCTTCACGCTTTCAAGTAATGTTTTGTAAGTTTTTTAACATAGTCATACTTGTTATGGAGAATTTTTGGCCAAAAGCTGCACTTTTGGATGGAAGCAAGCCGCTTTGCATGGTGATAGTAGACATCATAGTAAACGATTTTTTCCGAGGATATCGAAATTTCATCCCTTAGGAAGCCGAGCGTAGCGAGGTGTTTTATGAAAATAAAAAAAATTCTATCTTTTTATTGTATCGTCCGATTTTGACAAAACGTATCTCAAATGAAAGGTATTGATTTGTTTAATTTAAAAAAAAATATAAACAAAAAAAATTTGAAAGAAAAGTAAGAAAAAAATAAAAAAAGTTAATTTACGTCTCGCACTGAATAACTTCAAAGAATGACAGACAAAATGTACAATGTCAATATACGAGTTTTTTTTAATCGAAGACAGATAAATTTTTAGTTGAAAACTGAAGACCGCATCGAAATCAGATTAGCATTTTTTAAGATACAAGTTGCCAAAGTTGGGAAAGATCGCTTTATATGGCCACTTTGAAATTCCTTTGCCAGAAAGTCAGAAATAATATGTTTTTCTGACACAGAAAAATACATAGTAACAGTACACATCAAAATAAAATTAAAAATTCCGAGGATATTATAATTTCATCCCTTAGAACGACGAGCGTAGCGAGGTCGGTTACGTCGTCCGATTTTAACAAAACATGTTTCATTTGAAAGGTATTGCTTTATGTAACTTAAAAAAAAATATTGAAAAAATTGTAAAAAAAAAATGTAAGATTTTTTAAAAAAACCTTAATTTTCGTATCACACTGAATAACCGCAAAAAACGGTAGACACGGTGTATAATTTCGATATATGATTTTTTAAAATTAAAGAAAAATAAATGCATGATTATAAACTAAAAACCGAATCGAAATCGGATCAGTAGTTTTTAAGATGCAAGTTGTCAAAGTTGGCTTAGTTTGTTTATATGGTCGCTTATAAATTCCTTAGCCAGAAAGTCAGAAACATTATATTTTTCTTACAGTTAAAAGTATGCATAGGTAATAGACATCTTTATAAACATTTTTTTACAAGGATATAAAAATTTCATTCCTTAGAAACCCTTAGAAAGACGATCCAATAAAAAAAAACTGCCTTTTTTTTGTTTTTCGTAACAGACATCGCTACGCTCGGCTTTCCAAGGGATGAATTTTTTATATCTTCGTAAAAAATTGTTTATTATGATGTCTATTACCTATGCATACATACTAAGGAATTTATAAGCGACCATATTAAACAAACTAAGCCAACTTTGACAACTTGCATCTTAAAAACTACTGATCCGATTTCGATTCGGTTTTTAGTTTATAATCATGCATTTATTTTTCTTTAATTTTAAAAAATCATATATCGAAATTATACACCGTGTCTACCGTTTTTTGCGGTTATTCAGTGTGATACGAAAATTAAGGTTTTTTTTTTTAAAATCTTACATTTTTTTCCCAATTTTTTTCAATTTTTTTTTTTTAAGTTACATTAAGCAATACCTTTCAAATGAAACATGTTTTGTCAAAATCGCACGACGTACAAAAAAATGAGATTTTTTTTTCGGTTTTCGTAACCGACCTCGCTGCGCTCGTCGTTCTAAGGGATGAAATTATAATATCCTCGGAATTTTTAATTCTATTTTGATGTGTACTGTTACTATGTATTTTTCTGTGTCAGAAAAACATATTATTTCTGACTTTCTGGCAAAGGAATTTCAAAGTGGCCATATAAAGCGATCTTTCCCAACTTTGGCAACTTGTATCTTAAAAAATGCTGATCCGATTTCAATGCGGTCTTCAGTTTTCAACTACAAATTTATATGTCTTCGATTAAAAAAAACCTCGTATATCGACATTGTACATTTTGTCTGTCATTCTTTGAAGTTATTCAGTGCGAGACGTAAATTTACTTTTTTTAATTTTTTTCTTACTTTTCTTTCAAAATTTTTTCTTTGTATTTTTTTTTCAATTACACAAATTAATACCTTTCATTTGAAATACGTTTTGTCAAAATCGGACTACACAATGAAAAGATAGAATTTTTTTTTATTTTCATAAAACACCTCGCTACGCTCGGCTTCCTAAGGGATGAAATTTCGACATCCTCGGAAAAAATCGTTTACTATGATGTCTACTATTACCATGCAAAGCGGCTTGCTTCCATCCAAAAGTGCAGCTTTTTTTTTCATAACTAGTATGACTAACATTATTATTTGTGATTATGACGTGAAGTGTTCAGAGAGCCGTTTATAAAATCATATGTAATACGGGTAGGTACATATTATTTGAAGATAAAAAATATATTCCTGAGTCATGGATGTTTTCTATGTATTTGTATATTATGTATATTGTGTTTTTCACCTGTCATTAGAAGCTTAGTATGTATAACGTTTTAGTATTAAACAAACGTAGTATTACACTGTAACCTAGTTTTAAGTTTGAAACTGATTTTGCAATACCCTACTAGGGTCCATGTTACCATTATAATGTTATTTTGTGTACTTGGAAGCAAAAATAAATATCTCTATCTCTATCTCTCTATCTCTATCTCGTTGTCTGAGTACCTGCAATACAAGCCATCTTGAGCTTACCGTAGGATTCAGTCAATCTGTGTAAAAATGTCCTGTAATATCTATTTATTTATTACAGTAAAAAAAACAGGCTTCAATCATTTTAGGAACTTCAGCATGCATATTTGAGTTTCATATAAAACGAAAAGTAGGTATTAGGTACCTTAACAGAATCTGGTCAAACGAAGACACGAGGGTTGCTTTCTGCAGACGCTTGCAGATGCCCATGACCTCCTCCAGCTCCCAGTGCACGGAGTGCTGGCTCTGCGCGTCCTCGTCTTCGTACAGGTCGTCCAGGTTCGTGGCTTCCTGGTGATCATAACGGGTCACGAATACAAGCAGGAGCCGGTTGGAGGACGATCATCGATCTAGAATAACTATGATCTTTTTCATGATAGGTACATTTTAAATTGTACACTGTGCGCATAGATTTATGTCTTGGGACTAGTGTTGTGAATTTAAGCTTCGAGGCGTAAACTACAAAACTCGAGTTGCGACTTCTGAGGCTTGAAGCCTCGAACCTTAAAGCCTCGAACATATAAGCCGCAACTTAATAAGTTCGCGTTGCTGCTTACGAACACAGAAACCTCGAGTCTTTAGGCCTCAAGCTTTAAAGCCTCCTAAGCTTTGAAGGTTAGTCTATAAGGTTTTAGTGTATTGAGGGTCACGGCTACAGCTGATCAGTTGATCAGCTGTGTGCCGCTAAATAGACAATTTAATTATTATATTTCTTTTTACGCTTCAATGATAATCGCGGCGCCCTTTGTAATCTGATACAAAGGCATTTTTCTCACCTGAGATAAAACAATTACTATTATTACCAACATATGTGAACATAGAACAAAGGATGTAAATTAGTATATAAGGCTTTGCATTTTAGTAATAATAAATACAGATGTAGTGCGAAAAGGGTTTCCTTCGTATTTTTCCGGAAACGTTCGTATTTGTCATGTCAATGTCAGTACATCTTGTACTGAGACTGACTGAAATAGCATGACACGTTCGTACGTTTCCGTGACAATACGAATGCAAATCTTTTCGCACTACATCTGTATGTCTTCTTATTGTGCACCCGAATGCATCCTTGCATCCTATGTCACCTTATACTACTTAAAAAGAATCCGTTGGATATTCACAAATCTCAAATACAATTTTTTAGTCTCTTTAGAAATAAGGTGTCCAGTTTTTTATTGGTACGTGGCCAGTAATAGACAACTGGTGACCTAATATCATTATTTTATGCTTGTTTCAACTTGCATTAGGTACATAAAATGAAGCTTATTAATTTAAAATTTCTTGAAACATGAGCATTTTGCCATAACTTTATGCTGTTAAGTAGAAGGTAACAAAGGGAAGCCAAAGGAAAGACTTCAAATTTTTCCGACAGTTCTTCGACGTTGGAATTTTCATATTTTTTTACTAGGAACTATTACAGAATGTTTAGTTAAGTACCTAATTGAAGCATATTATTCTAGGTACTTCCTGCTTCTTCAGAGATTCCTTTGTGATGGCATTTTTAATTAAATTTTAAATAATTTATTTCAGGCACAAGGCAAAGTATTTTGATAGGTACATATAGGTTTCTTATTATTCTCTACACGAGAATACCTACTCCTGTTCGTTGTAGTATACAATTCGGAACAATAAATAAATCAATTATGATTATAAGTACAGATGTAGTGCGAACAGTTTTTCCTTCGTATTTTTACGAAAACGTACGAACGTGTCATGCTATTTCAGTCAACTTCAGTACAAGACGTAGGTACTGATATTGTCTGAACTATCATGACAAATACGAACGTTTCTGTAAAATTACTAAGGTAAATCTTTTGGCGCTACATCTGTATTAGGCACTACGCTTCTTTCGATATAAATATGTATTATAGAAGGGGACGCAATACACATTTCCATACCTCCTTACGTATCAAGTTCGGGAAGGAGTCCGTCAAATAGGCGACTTCCCGGACGGACGAGTTTGAGCGTCCTCTGTCTCTCCTTCATATTGGCCTTGATTTCCTTCTCCAGCTTGTTGAACTCGTACTTGCGGTCGTCGAGGTACTCCATGGCGAGCTGCCCCATCTCCGTGGCGCCCATCAGGCACTTGCCCTGCGTGCGGCAGTCCAGCTTCAACGCTTCCAACACTACGGTGAAGTATGACGAGTCCTGGTTATCAAAAGGAAGACCGTAAGTTACGCTACATTTAACATTGCGTAATTAGCCATTGTCCAAGCATCGTACGATTAATTGACCACATAATTACCTACCTAAATATTATTAGGCCATAGGGAGCATTACAAATGAGGCAGCGCTACTCTCGCGTCGCCAATGCCACCAAAGGCTCACATACGAAACCTCTCCAGGAGAATGTGTTTCGCTGAGGTTAGGTGTTTTCTGTAGTAATTTTAAATCAGTTACAATAAGTAGGTAGGTACAGTAGATTGCCTGAATGCCTGACACACAATTAAGCATATACAAACCACATCTGTAGGCCTAGCACATGATGGCCGCGAGAGTATGTCGCCGCGAGATAGATGACACGTCTTCTTCTAACTGTATAAATGACATAAGGACGGGTAGTCTATCTCGCGGCGACATACTCTCGCGGCAATCATGTGCTAACCCTGCAGTAGTAAATCGAAGTAGAAGCGCGTAATAGTATCAGAGTGATACTTACCTTTTTAAGTATATCTAGGATCTTCTTGTACATGACTTTGATAGCGAGAGCCGCGTTCTTCTTGATATTAGCTCGCTGCACGTAGTTGGCCACTGCCTGCTCTTTTATCTCCGCGGGCAGCTTCCCGCCAACTTCGTACAACAGCCGGTCGCGGAGCTCCGCTGACTGGAGCTATAGGTACAAATATTAAAAGCACTTTAAAGCAATATACAGAGTGGGGCCTGTAACAAAGGCGAAGAATTGAACTCTAGGCTATTCTCCTTATACTAATCAACATTTGTTCAGTGACTTTTAAAAATTATGAAGTCTTTAAATTTTTAATTTTTCATACAAAATAAATATTAGCTTCAATGTACGCCATTATTGTTGTCATTGACGTTGTCTGTCACACTTTAGACAACAGAATTCGCAATACATTACCTCTTAGAAAAAACTTTCAAGGGTGATAAAAATCAAAATACAAGTTATTTGTAAAAGTCGCCGAACAAATGTTGATCAGTATAAGGAGAATAGCCTAGAGTTCAATTGTTCGCCTTTGTTACAGGCCCCACTCTGTATATAAATTGTAACCAGTGTGGAACATTTAGGTTCCCAAGCCCGATAATTTTCATAACGTTATTTGTCTGTAGCTACCCTTCTATAAGCAATTATGCACACGTAGTCAGTGACCGACCCGGTATCCCCTATGCCGCAGCTGCACAGTAGAATTTATCGATCTCATACCTCTACGATAGAGTGTATATGCCAATTGAATTTTAAATTTAGAATACCAAATTTTTAATTTTAAAATGAAGTTGTAGTTTTTGTACAGTCGAGTTCATAAATATGTGTACATTTTTTCACCTTATTGCAACGAATTAAGGTGAAGAAATGTACACATATTTATGAACTCGACTGTACTGTATCTCGTTTCATTATATTCTATTATATAGGACTTATACATATGTATCTACATTTTAATTATATGTTTATATAACCCATATATTAAATTTTACTTCCCCGTTGTATTAATTTCATCCACAAGATACCCTACAAAGTAATTCTTCAAACGCCAGGTAAAGCTAATTGATGGCAATATTCCATTAAACAAGAGAAAACGTCTATCATTTTCTAAAAATTAAAATGTAATTTTCTCCAGGGACTGGGACATGTGTCAATCTTTTCTTTTATACTTCATCATCATTATCATCCTCCTTGCGTTATCCCGGAATTTGCTACGGCTCATGGAAGCCTGGGGTCCACTTTGACAACTAATTTCAAGATTTGGCGTACGCACTAGTTTTACGAAAGCGAAAGCCATCTGACCTTCCAACCCGAAAGGTAACTAGGCCTTATTGGAATTAGTCCGATTTCCTCACGATGTTATCCTTCACCGAAACGCGACTGGCAAATATAAAATGACACACATACCTAAGTTCAGAAAAACTCATTGGTACGAGCCGGGGTTCGAACTTGCGACCTCCGGATCGAAAGTCGTACGCTCTTACCACTAGGCCACCAGCCCACCATCACTTTCTTTTAAAATACGTATGAAAAAAAAAAGTCAAAATGCATCACAATAATAAATAAAATAAATAATAAATAAATATTGGGGACAACTTACACAGATCAACATAGCCCCAAACTAAGCAAAGCTTGTACAGTCGCCATCAGATATATAAGAGCGCCCGAGGTACTCAAAAATATCTGAACACGCCTCTATTGCCTAGGCGTTAGAGGCGTGTTCAGATATTTTTGAGTACCTCGGGCGCTCTTATATATCTGATGGCGACTGTACTATGGGTGCTAAGCGACGATATACATACTTAAATAGATAAATACATACTTATATACATAGAAAACATCCAAGACTCAGGAACAACACACAAATAAATGCCGTTACCGGGATTCGAACCCAGACCGCGGCTTATGGTCCAAGAGCTGGCAGGATTTTGGAGTAGGTCCTTGAGGCAACCTGGAAAGGTGCTCAGATGCTTCTCTGATCATAGCCAACATCAGGTCTGCAAGTCTGGCAGCTGGGGAGCGGGGCTTTATCGAGCTATGAATTTTTAAAGATTTAATTTTTTGAGGCCCAAAAAAGGTGTTTGAGGCAACCTGGAATTATTAAAAAGTGAAAATAGAGTTCCTCAGAAGTTGCATAGTATTTATGCCAGATCATTTGGCCGGGTCCTTCACCGTGCCAGAACGGTACAAAGTGGTAAAAAAAAAATTCCAAAAAAGGTTCTTGAGGCAGTCTGTCATTTTTACCAGTGAAGGATGAGGGTCTAAATAGCCATGGAAAAATAAGGTCATGACATGAGGTGGGGTCCGTACCCTGCCATTCGATCTTGAAAGTCAATTTTTTAGTTTTTCGTAAATAACTCGTAAACGGTAGCCCACAGCAAAAAAATATGTTAAACAGAAAATATCTACATAAAATTTCCTACAAGAAAGGTTATGTACGTTTTTTCGATAGGATCAATATATAAATGGATAATTTAGTAAGAAAGTTTTTTTTAATCGATTACATGCTCCGTTTTTTGTCAATACCTCGTAAACGGTGGCCCACAGCAAAAAATTATGTTAAACAGAAAATATCTACATAAAATTTCCTATAAGAAAGGTTATATAACTTTTTTCGCTAGGATCAATTTTTTAGTTGGAAAGTATTTTTAAATAGATATTTGGGCCGTTTTTTGTTGATAACTCAAAAACGGTGGCTCACAGCCAAAAATAATGTTAGACAGAATTAATCTACATAATATTTCCTACAAGAAAGGTTCTATACGTTTTTTCGCTAGAATCAATATTTAAGTTGAAAAGTATTTTTAAATATATTTCATGGGCAGTTTTTTGTTAATAACTCAAAATCGGTGGCTCACAGGCAAAAATAATGTTATACAGAATTAATCTACATAATATTTCCCACAAGAAAGGTTCTATAACATTTTTCGCTAGAATCAATATTTTAGTTGGAAAGTATTTTTAAATAGATTACATGGGCCGTTTTTTGTTAATAACTCGAAATCGGTGGCTCACAGCCAAAACTAATGTTACACAAAATTAATCTACATAATATTTCCTACAAGAAGGGTTCTATAAAATTTTTCGCTAGAATCAATATTTTAGTTGGAAATTATTTTTAAATAAATTTCATGGGCCGTTTTTTGTTAATAACTCGAAATCGGTGGCTCACAGCCAAAACTAATGTTACACAGAATTAATCTTCATAATATTTCCTACAAGAAAGGTTCTATAATATTTTTCGCTAGGATCAATATTTTAGTTGGGAAGTATTTTTAAATAGATTTCATGGGCCGTTTTTTTGTAAATACCTCGTAAAAGGTGGCCTACAAGAAAGGTTCTAAGTATACGTTTTTTCGCTAGAATCAATATTTTAGTTAGAAAGTATTTTAAAATGGGCCGCTTTTTGTTGATAACTCAAAAACGGTGGCTCACAGCAAAAAATAACGGTATACAGAATTAATCGTCATAATATTTCCTACAAGAAAGGTTCTATAAGATTTTTCGCTAGGATCAATATTTTAGTTGGAAAATATTTTTAAATAGATTTCATGGGCCGTTTTTTGTAAATACCTCGTAAACGGTGGCCCACAGCTAAATAAAATGTTCACGAGAATAAAATCTACATAAAATTTCCTATTAGAAAGGTTCTATACGTTTTTTCGCTAGGATCAATATTTTAGTTGGAAAGTATTTTGAAATAGATTACATGGGCCGCTTTTTGTTAATAACATCAAAAACGGTGCCCCATTACCAGAAATAATATTAAACAGAAATAATCTATATAATATTTGCTACAAAAAACGTTATGTAAGATTTTTCGTTAGGATTAATATTTTAGTAGGACAGTATTTTAAATAGATTACACGAGCCGTTTTTTGCAAATAACTCGAAAACGGTGGTCCTCAGCTAAATCAATCTTCAACGGGAATAACAAACATAAAATTTGCTACAATAAAAGTTTTGTACGTTTTTTCGCTAGGATCAATAATATTTAAATAGATATTTTTCAATTAAAGGAAAAATGGAAAAAATTCACACCTCCGGCAGGACTCGAACCTGCGACCTTTGGCCTTGCCGGGGCCATCGCGCTTACCAACTGCAGGTTCGAGTCCTGCCGGAGGTATGAATTTTTCCATTTTTTTCCTTTAATTTAAAAATATGTAATATCGCTCGCAGACGTTTCTGCATGATAAAAAACAAATTTATTATTTAAATAGATTTATTTATTTATTTACACAAAGAAAATTACACAGTATGACAGTATACAAAACTAAAGCACCGTGAATTTTAAATAAACATTACAACAAGTAACACAAAATTAAATATTAAATAAACAGCAAAATCAAAACATGACGCTCGTATAGCCCGGTCTACTGCCACGAACCATATCTGTTTTTTTGATTACATGTTGGAAAAGATGGACTCGCACCACCAAGTAGATGCGATATACTTCGATTTCAAAAAGGCATTCGACTTGGTCGACAATGACGTACTACTGCAGAAATTTGCAGCACTCGGTTTCACCCCAAAGTTCGTGTCGTTTTTTGCTAATTATTTGAAAGATCGTAGCCAATACGTGCAAATGTCGAACTTCCGGTCTTGAGAATATTATACGCGTTCGGGAGTTAGCCAGGGGAGCAACTTGGGTCCGACAGTTTCTTATTATGGTAAACGACCTTTGCAGTAGTATTGTTGGGGCGCATTTTCTCCTCTTTGCTGACGATCTCAAGTTAATGTTGCCAATAGATAGTTCCTTGGACTGCAACTTTCTCCAGCAGATGGTGGATACAGTGTCACGGTGGAGCGCTAAGAACAAGCTGGAGCTTAACGCTAAGAAATGTAAAGCCATCACATTTACTAGGTCAAAAAACCCGATCACAGCGAGCTACCATCTTTCTGGCGTTCCGCTGGAGCACGTTTCTGCCATCCAAGATCTTGGTATTGGGTTGGATACTAAGCTCAACATGCACGATCACATCATAAGCATTTGCAAGAAGGCTAACAAGACGTTAGATTTTATCATGAGAACAGCCGCACAATTCAGTGACGTGAAAATTGCCCTACTATTGTATAATGCGTATGTCAGAAGCAAATTAGAGTATAATGCGATATAAACGCGTATAAACGTTCGAGCGGCCGGCACCGCCAGTAGGGGGTGCCTACACTGCCTACATTCACGAAAAGCATATTTCGTCACAGAGAGAACAAATAGACGGACCAGCTGGGATACTAAAACCGGGCAATCTGACTCCCCCTTCAAAATACCACATGCAACAGACATCAGCACGACATTACGCCTAACTTCTAACGAGAAGAAACCCAACGTCCCCAAAAGGAATTTTGTTGGGTACAAGAATCGGTAATACCCGTTCATTTTTTTATAAAAGAAACGCAATAATGTTTTTTGGACCTTTTCGAGCAGCAGGATGTAGGGCGCTTCATGGGGATTCCAAACGGCTGAGGCTGTCTCAAGCTTACTTCTCACCAGGGCAGTATAAAGAAGCTTTATGTCCCTGGGATTGTCAAATTATTTGGCGTTGCGGACAACAAACCCAAGCCTGCGGTAACAGTCTGCAGCAAGCATTGTCATGTGCTCATGAAAGTTAAGGTGGGAATCTAAAACATAACCGCACAGTTGTCAACATTGAACTGAAGTTTCAGAAGTTTGTTTACAAGACTCAATTCATAAACCCGATCAATATCACTTTGTAAAGATTGTAAATCAGAATCTTCCTGGACCCTGTAAATTAGTTTCAGGTCGTCAGCATAGAGTAGGCATTGCGCATGCTTAGGCACCAAGGCCAGATCATTGACCATAACACCAAAGAGCAGAGGACCCAGAATAGAGCCCTGACTGACCCCGGAACGGGTGGGGTAGGCACTCGACACAAAGCATCCGTGCTGCACATATTGCCGTCTATCACGTAGATAACTAGCAAAAAGGCAAAGCAGTTTAGGCGAGAAACCAATGCTGCATAATTTGCTTAAGAGTACGTCGTTATCTACGCGATCAAAGGCTTTTTTGAAATCAAAGTACAGCACGTCCACCTGCATCCCTCTATCTAAGTAGCGCGAAACGGAATCAACCAAGGTTAAGAGGCCTTATTCCTAAAGAAGAGCGTTTTTTGCAAAATGTAACATTTTCCATTCAAAACTATAATGAAACTATACTTAAGTGATTATTAAAAAACTGATAATGTTTCTAAAAGAACATATCTTAAGCTAGTTAATCATAATATAATATTTTAAAATATGTCTTTTTATACTTAAAACAAATCAGTTTTTTCGGTAGACGTTTTCAAATTTCGTAGTGGGATCACTCGTTTAGAATCGTGATTGTGCTGTTAAATATGTTATTTGGGGTAATAAATGATCACAAATCGAATAAAATACACTGTTGATACGGGCCCGCTCAGTCTGCGCCGAGCGCTCGTAGACAACGTACTTGCGTTCGATCGTCCGGCGCTCCTTGCTTTCGTAAGTAGCTAGATAGTTCCGAGAAATGCTGTATACTGCGACTTAACAAATCTTGATCCCGTGGGTGGCAAACAGGCATACGGTCTTATATATACTGCTCTTATATATAGTGCTCGACCAAATGTCATAGAGGACCCTGGGTAGTTTTTGAAGCCACCATTTTTTTTTTCAAAATGGCCGATTTTTTTTTTGTCGATTTTTCAAGTTTATCCTCCTAGAGTGCTCAGATTTTGGTCATAGAATCTCTCTAGGGTCTAGATTAGAATGATATAAATTTTTTTTGAAAAATGCTACAAATGTGAAAAAAATTTCCACTTTTTTTGTATGGCAACTTTTAAACCGTAAGAGATAGCCACAAAAGTGTCTTAAACAAGCGTAACCGGCGGGCCGAAGGCCCGACGGTGGAGCTTCGGAGCCGAGCGAAGGCCGAAGGCCGAGCTCCGCGTAGGGCCTAAGGCCCGGAGCGTCCCTGATCGACTCGCCGGTGGTCCGGGAAGTTCGAAAAATACTTTCCAACTAAAATATTGATCCTAGCGAAAAATATTATAGAATCTCTCTTGTAGGAAATATTATGAAGATTAATTCTGTGAAACATTAGTTTTGGCTGTGAGCCACCGATTTAGAGTTATTAACAAAAAACGGCCCATGAAATCTATTCAAAAATACTTTCCAACTAAAATATTGATCCTAGCGAAAAATCTTATAGAACCTTTCTTGTAGAAAATATTATGTAGATTAATTCTGTCTAACAATATTTTTGACTGTGAGCCACCGTTTTTGAGTTATCAACAAAAAACGGCTCAAATATCTATTTAAAAATACTTTCCAACTAAAAAATTGATCCTAGCGAAAAAAGTTATATAACCTTTCTTATAGGAAATTTTATGTAGATATTTTCTGTTTAACATAATTTTTTGCTGTGGGCCACCGTTTACGAGGTATTGACGAAAAACGGAGCATGTAATCGATTAAAAAAAACTTTCTTACTAAATTATCCGTTTATATATTGATCCTATCGAAAAAACGTACATAACCTTTCTTGTAGGAAATTTTATGTAGATATTTTCTGTTTAACATATTTTTTTGCTGTGGGCCACCGTTTACGAGTTATTTACGAAAAACTAAAAAAATGACTTTCAAGATCGAATGGCAGGGTACGGACCCCACCTCATGTCATGGCATTATTTTTCCATGGCTATTTAGACCCTCATCTTTCACTGGTAAAAATGACAGACTGCCTCAAGAACCTTTTTTGGAATTTTTTTTTTTACCACTTTGTACCGTTCTGGCACGGAGAAGGACCCGGCCAAATGATCTGGCATAAATACTATGCGACTTCTGAGGAACTCTATTTTCACTTTTTAATAATTCCAGGTTGCCTCAAACACCTTTTTTGGGCCTCAAAAAATTAAATCTTTAAAAATTCATAGCTCGATAAAGCCCCGCTCCCCAGCTGCCAGACTTGCAGACCTGATGTTGGCTATGATCAGAGAAGCATCTGAGCACCTTTCCAGGTTGCCTCAAGGACCTACTCCAAAATCCTGCCAGCTCTCCGTCTATTAGCAGGCAGGGTCACTACCGCCTTAGCCAGACCGGTCGTCAATATGTTGCTTTTCGCATAATGGGCCAAATAAACTGTTACTTTTGTTACACTTAAAAAGCTATCCCTTTTAAAGAACGTTTTAAGATGACTTTTTGCGAAGCTCAAAGTTAAAGAATTGATATTCATTATCCATACTAATATTATAAATGGGAAAATGTGTGTGTCTGTTTGTTTGTCCGTCTTTCACGGCAAAACGGAGCGATGAATTGTCGTGATTTTTTAAATGGAGATACTTGAAGGGATGGAGAGTGACATAGGCTTATCTTTTTGTCTCTTTCTAACGCGAGCGAAGCCGCGGGCAAAAGCTAGTTATACATAATTGTACTTACTGGTACATTTCAATCGTCCCGTCACCAGTACTGCACATGACAAGAGACTACCTAGATACGTATTTCTAAAAGTGTAGAATTTCTATTACCTGCGTTAGACGAAACTTTTCCATTTTCTTCTTCTTGGTATATCTAATTCTGTCAAGTTGTTTCCTCTTGTTGAAGTTTTCTTGGTGTATACTCTCGACAACTTTCTGCAAATACAATGGTTATTTTTAGTCATTTACTCGTTAGCTCACAGCACGTGTAAGTATAAGTGTAAGTATTAAAAGAATAGTTGTAAAGGTTCGGAGCGACAAGTGTCCAATTTTTATTACAATTGCTTTTATTTAACTTGCCTTGTAGTATGTTAGTTTGGGTCAAAACGTAGAAGCTAAATTTGACCCACTTCCCGGTTTCCGATTAAGCTGAAATATTGCACACATATGTAAATCACGCGACAATGCAATATTATGGTGTCATGGAGCTGGCCTGATGATGAAGCAGAAAGGTGGTGCATAAGCACTCTTTATTAAACATCAAGTAGGGGCTACTAAAAAATGTCTCGGAGAGTAGTAGATGACTGATGAAAGAAAGGTACAGTCAGCGATAAAACTTGTGCCAAAAATGAAATTTTTTGCAAAAAAACTTATATTATATATTACTATGTACAGTTGTACACCTACTTTGGCGACGTGGGTAAGTAACTAATTATCACAATTATATAACATGATTATAAAACACTCAGTTATGCGATTACATTGGCATGAGACGAGACGCATTTATGAGGCTGCCGCAGTGCCGCTACTTATTGCCATGCATAAGACGATACGGTAGGGGTCAATTCTTCATACAAACGCTCTCGACTATTTCCTCCCTGGTTTTTGGAGATAGAGCAATGATTTTTTCAATACAGATTTTTATTATTTTTATCTGTGTCGGACCGTTTTGATTTTTTTGATATTCTGCTTTTTAAAGATTCTGGAGCCAATCAAAAATTTCCAAAATCGGCCTTTTTCATTGTGGCGCAAAAAAAGGTGTGATACTCAAGATTGGTAACAATTAACCAAAAAAACTAAACGGTCCGACTATAGATTATTTCATTGTTATTCAGATTCTCAAATTTCGTTCAGATTGATTCAGTTTTAAAGGAGGAAAGAGTCGAGAGCGGAACCTCGATTTTAAAGATTTTTTGAAATATCTTTTGACTGAGTTGTTCTTAATGGACAATTTTTTTTCGATAAATCTAGTTAATAACACTTGTATATTTAACTAAAATTCCCAAGTTGAAAGGGGGGCTCCTTTCCATTTTAGCATTTTCGCTACCGTATCCTCTTAATATAATGCACAATAAAGCAGGGTAGATTGTGACTCTACATAGGTAAATACAAATAATAATTAGGTATACTCTTATTAACACGTGCATTATTCTCCGAATAGGTAATCAGCTATAAGACTGTATAGGTAGGTACTTAGTAAGCGTAGGTACTCGCGTCGACATTTGTCAGCAGTTTGAGGAGTTATATAAATAATAATAATGTATGTAATATAATCTTATACGCGTCGATTAAAATGGAAAGTTTGCATCTTGTTCGTAGCGCTACGCTCGTAGCAGGTTCCAGCGTTTTCCCATTGTAGAGGATATCGACTAACTGCTAGTCTACTACTGTCAAGGGAAATGATGACTGCACTCTTGTATGGAGAATTTATAGGTAAGTATAGTCCTCTTTTCTCACAAGCTCCAGATATGCACTTTCTTTTAAAGTTGATCAGTGCATAAATTGCCTGATTTACTTTCGAACTGAATTTATATTATTATATGCATAAAAACGTGCATAAATATGCAGTGTAGGTGGACCATTTCTTTTCAAAGTTGTCCACCCCACTGTTTTTGGATTTGGAATTTTTTATGTGGTTTCCACTCAGAATCGCGAGTCCTTTCAATCCTAATAGGAGAAAAAAGTGTGCCAAGGTTTTTTTCCCATTCAGTAAGTAAGTAATTCATGGAAGGTTTGAAAAGTGTATAGAAATCTTGGGACCTATTTTTCTCCTATCAGGATCGAAAGACCTCGCGATTCTGAGTATGAATCGCGTAAAAAATACCCATGTTATAAAAAAAATGGGGTGGACAACTTTGAAAAAAATGGCCCAGGTTATGTGCAAGATCAGCGAAACCGTTAAAATATCGATAAAGTTTGCAAAAAGTTTCCAAAAGGAATAAGTATATCGATAAAGTTTGCATCGGGGATATCGGGATATATCTGAGCAATTTATTAGGCCTAGACGGTTCGAACATGGTAAATTTACTTTCTACCTTGTTTCGATTATAAAACCTGACTGATCTAGCAATCTCCACTGGACTGTATGGCGTAGGTATACCTATGGCTATGGCACAGTATAGTAAAGAGTACTATCGTACAGTATGGCCACTCCTGCTCCCCGCTGAAAGTGCCCCCACCCCCTCTCAGTTACCTGACAGTTACCACCTACACGAGCTTAGAATGTGTGCTAGGAACGCGCCTCTTTCATAAGTAAATATGTATTTGATCGCCTGTGTCCGAGATGTGCCTATGGGGTATGTTTAATAGTTAAATCAATAAACGGTGGTTTGCCTATATAGGTAATGGTGTATTTTGTGGTTGCATTCTAATCGTCCAGTCTACTGGACTATTTTTATTTAAACAGTCGGTCATTACGAAAAGTGGCAATCTACCTTAACCTAGCTTTTAGCTAACTCACATGATATCTTTGCGTATACATGAAAACTCAAAAAAGAAAGGTCATTGATAAAAAGCATTCGAGCAATTTAAGATTTCTCTGACGTGCTTTTGACGCCTCAGCTGACCCTACCGAGAAAACATTAAGAGGGCTTTCATGTCAAAAATAGTAAAATCGCAACCGAGCGCTTAATCATACCGTGTGTGGTATCAAATTACGCTTTGCGAGTAGTTTACAAATATATAACCTATTATAGGACTTTTTCTACTTGGTCTAACAAAATATGAGAAAATGTCCAGAAGTGGTAATAATTGTGACGGTGAAGGCTCGTTTTAAAAAAAAATTTACAAAAATATATAATAGAAACTTATTATAAACTAAGGCATAAGAACAAGTTTAGTAAACGTTGCAGAATATTTTTCTACAAAAATAACTTAGATGTGATGTAGAATTTCAAAGAAATTGTCACTTAATTTTAGGTAATTTCTGAAAAATATTTAATTCGTCTTAGCCTCGTTTTCTCTTTTTCAAAAATTTATAATAAAAATGTAGTCTGAGAAGATTGTAGTACAGGATAAACGTATTATAAATTTACCAGTTGCAGTATTCAAAATTGTCCAAATTTTACAAATAAGATCGACTAAGGTAATGGCGCCTATTAACGTGGTACTTAAGGAAGATTTCAAAAGATACCAAAAAATTAAGGGTATCAAAGCTCATTAATGACCACAAATATTTTTTTTATGGAAGAGTATTTATTGAACTATTAGTTTTGAAGAGTTTAGGATCATTTTAGTTTATTATATGTCATAAAATGAAGCCTACATACCTAAATTTTCTATTACCGTGGTAATGAACAGGCTGCAGTTCTATTAACGCGAATTGAGATTTCATTACCGAGGGTATGAATGACAGTGTTTTTCTGCCATCGGTAAATAGAAACCCATCTCAAAATTCGGAGCTTAATACCGACGGTTGAATATACCAATTATGACAAATACATATACCTATACTATCCTCCTTTATGAATACCCACAGAAGACTCAGTTTCACCTAAGAAATCTGTACTTACGGTACACTAAATGTCATATTTTGATACAAGACTAATATGTCGCTCGGCAATAGATACTTCTATAGAAACCCATTACCGACCCAAACAAATATTGCATGGATCGGTAATAGATTCTTATATATTCTATTACCGAGGGTTATCTGATCGTACCATCGGTAATAGGCATAAATTGGAGTATTATAAAATCTAATTCCGACCCATAAAAACAAAGTCATACAGATGTATTTTCATTACAAATCAAAATAAAATATTGCAACCTTATATTAAAACCAAGTTTACATAACTGGTAAGTAAGCATCAGACTTTATGTCAATGTTTAAAAAAATTGACAAATTAACGGTTTTCATAGAAACTACGAAATCAGTCATGATATTTTTGCTAAAAATTAAGGTTTTGTTGAATAATTTTCATACCGCGTAAATAGTTCTTTGATAGCGTGAATAAGGTAATGGCGCCTATTAACGTGGTACTTAAGGCAGATTTCAAAAGATACCAAAAAATTAAGGGTATCAAAGCTCATTAACGACCACAAATATTTTTTTTATGGAAGAGTATTTATTGAACTATTAGTTTTGAAGAGTTTTAGGATCATTTTAGTTTATTATATGTCATAAAATGATTATTGAAGCCAACATACCTAAATTTTCTATTACCGTGGTAATGAACAGGTTGCAGTTCTATTAACGCGAATTGAGATTTCATTACCGAGGGTATGAATGACAGTGTTTTTCTGCCATCGGTAAATAGAAACCCATCTCAAAATTCGGAGCTTAATACCGATGGTTGAATATACAAATTATGACAAATACATATACCTATACTATCCTCCTTTATGAATACCCACAGAAGACTCAGTTTCACCTAAGAAATCTGTACTTACGGTACACTAAATGTCATATTTTGATACAAGACTAATATGTCGCTCGGTAATAGATACTTCTATAGGAACCCATTACCGACCCAAACAAATATTGCATGGATCGGTAATAGATTCTTATATATTCTATTACCGAGGGTTATCTGATCGTACCATCGGTAATAGGCATAAATTGGAGTATTATAAAATCTAATTCCGACCCATAAAAACAAAGTCATACAGATGTATTTTCATTACAAATCAAAATAAAATATTGCAACCTTATATTAAAACCAAGTTTACATAACTGGTAAGTAAGCATCAGACTTTATGTCAATGTTTAAAAAAATTGACAAATTAACGGTTTTCATAGAAACTACGAAATCAGTCATGAAGTTTTTGCTAAAAATTAAGGTTTTGTTGAATAATTTTCATACCGCGTAAATAGTTCTTTGATAGCGTGAATAGATCAAGATTGAAACAACTGTAAGACATTATATAACTGATCACATATACTTAAAATAAAGCAAAAAGAACTAATATCACTACTTTAACTATTACCGTGGTATACCACAGTAATAGAATCTACTCACGAAATGGCGCCTTTCACCGCTGTCTTTTAATTTCCACTTTAAACACATTTCCAGGCTAAACAATACGTAAAAAGTACTCAGAAGTCATGTAGAAAACTATAAACAATAATTTGAAATGCATAACTTTCACCTGTTTGCCATAATTATTACGTAAACTACTAAATGAGATTGGAGTTCACTTAGGTTTAGCGTCACACGTCAGTATGACACAACCTCTTCTCGCGGCCCGTGACAAAAACTGTCAAATAGCGAGCGTCTTCTTTCATTCACACTCTCTATCGCCTATATGTGCGTTAGTCAACTAAACAGGCTTCCTTTGTGTGAGTAACTTTTTTTAAGAAATTGGTCGGTTTGCCTATAAAATGCGTATTTGCAAATGCGGCGGTAATGGACGTCGATTTCGATACCCGCGTTGATAGCCGCCGTTACCTTAGCTTTTTTTAAGAAATTGGTCGGTTTGCCTATAAAATTCGTATTTGCAAATGCGGCGGTAATGGACGTCGATTTCGATACCCGCGTTGATAGCCGCCGTTACCTTAATTCAGCGCTATACGCGGGTTTTCCTAAACGTGCATCAGAGAAAATTTCATAATTAATTTAGTGAGATAGTTTTCAAAAATCCCGTCTGATAAGAATCAAGATAATAAGATGTTTTAATTGAAACTTGAATTAAATATATCTCTTAGATAACGGAAAGTGTAGTATTTCACCGACTAAAACTATCAATTTTACATTATTTTGACGTTTTTCTTGAAAGCACCCTTAAAGGCATATTTCTTTATCACTTGAATTACAAAATAATTTGGAGTATTTATCTACCTAAAAGAGTAGCTATCAGCAGATATGCAATTTGCGAACATCAGTGTTTGCGGTAGGCCCCTGACCTCGTGTTGGCACAACCTCGATGATATGCGGTTAGCAATTCAACGCATATCTGTATCATTTGATATCATAAACATGGTTAGGTCTTAAGCTAGCTGCTGGCAGTATTCACGGTAGCCTGGCCGTTAATATAGGTGAGCTGCAGCCGGCCATTCTCCTAGAAGGAGTTGCTATTACTGAGCCTACCGAGAAAATATGGAGGGTTTATTTCTCTGTCACTATAATTTTTTGCCTTAGTACTTCGAATACCTAAAAAAGTAAAATTACCGCAATTTGCAAACATCGGTGCTTGCGGTAGACCTCTGGCCTCGGTCACCTGTTGTCACAACCTCGACGAGTTTTAGAGATGCAACTAGGAATACAACTCATATCTGCGTCTCATAGATGATGATCCTATTGCTTGGTGGGAATAATTACGTCAGCCTGGCTGTTCATGTAGGTGAGCTGCAGGCGGCGGTGCTCCTGGAAGGCGTTGCGCAGGAACTGCTTGTCGCCGTAGACCGCCACGCCGAGCTCGGTGCGCTTCGTCGTGATGTCCTTGCGCATCTGCCGAATGTCGCGGCTGTAACGCTTCTTCTGCTTCGCCAGGTCCCCCTCATGGATCTTGCGGTCCCTTTCTGAACACAATCATGAATAATATAGCCTGACCAGAAATATAGGACGCGCCATGACGCGGAATTTCATTACAACTAATTATTTTCTTCATACTAACTGAACTGTCATCAGAATAAAGCGCCCTCTTGACAATAATCATATTATACCAGACCGAAAGGTCAGACTCTAATATCGGAATGTGTAGTTTTACGTAAAGTATATACTTAGTAGGTACATGGATTTTAAATTAGTTTGGGGATAGGTTGATCTGTGTAAGTTCCCCAAACATTTCTTTATTATTATTTCAATTATTTCAACTTAATCAAGCAAGTTTACTTTGCCCTGTGTCAATCGATACTAACATATTGCATTTCATCTTGGGGTGGCACAGCTAAAACCACTCTACTAAACTTAGAAAGAGCCCAGCGAGCGGTGCTAAAAGTAGCTACTTCCCGACCTTTTTTATACCCTACAGAACTTCTTTATCAATCATGTCAAGTACTAACTGTTCGTCAATTGTTTATTTTAAGCGCAACATTAAAGCAGCATGGCCGAATATCCTTCAACACAGATTATAATAACAAAAGGCGGAAAGATATCGTTCGTATTCAAACCGTACATAGAAAACACGTTTTCTCGTCTAGATTTTTCGTCTTTCTGGGCCCATTTCTATACAACAGGTTAAATGCAAAATTAGACTTATATCCACTTAGCTATTATGTTTGTTGTAAAAGTGCTCTACGACGAGGCCTGCAAAATATGACGTACGATGTGATACAGAAAAGTTACTTATGGTCGTAAAATAATTACCTATTGAATATACAATGAATATATATATGCACTCTAAAAAATGAAGGCCAACTAAGAGCAGTTTTCTCTTAGTTGACGTTAAGTTAATCATTACAATTACGATCTTATACAATTCAAATAAAGCTGATTACTAAAACAATAAAGGAATGTATGATTGAACTAATAACTTAGGTGTTTTGTTATTCCTAACCAATGAACACCTTGAATCAATTATTAACTTGTTAGGCAAAACTATGTAACATAGGTTGATTCAATCCTGAACTAGTTCATTAAAACAGATAAGTATGTTAATAGTTCTGAACATTTTTATAGTAAATTTGATTATTTTATCTTTGTTGATTCAAATAAGATTAGGTATTTGAAACAACTAAACATAGGTAGATTCAATCCTAATCGAATTCATTAAAACAGATAAGTATGTTAATGGTTTTAAACATTTTCATAGTTGATTTGATTATTTTGTCTGTTGGTTCAAATAAGATAAGTATTTGAAACAACTAAACGTGTAGGTACATTCAATCCTGAACTAATTCATTAAAACAAATAAGTATGTTAATGGTTTTAAGCATTTTCATGCTTAATTTGATTATTTTGTCTTTGTTGATTCAAATAAGACTTGGTATTTGACATAAACTAAATCTAGGTTGCTTCAATCCTCAACTAATTCTTTAAGACAGATAAGTATGTCAATAGTTCTAGACATATAAAATTTTGAAACAACGAAGATACATTTCTCAATCCCATTATGATCAAATTGTTGTATCAATTACGAAATGAATTGAGTTCTACTAAGAATGAATTGTTAAATCTATTATCATAATAAACAAATTCAATAATTGGTAATCTGATCAATCAAGTGAATTAGTAGGGGTAAGCGTTTGTACATCCGCCTTCCGCCCGCGCCCCTCCCGCAGCGCGTGCGAGTGTTGCCAACTCGGAATAAAATATACCAGATCTGGGATATTTTCACGGCTCTTTCATCGAAAATTTTTATTTAGCATTGGGCACATATTTTTACATATTTGGTCTAAGGCATCAACTTGAAAGCAACCATATTTGTCATCGCCATATGGTATTCAATTTTATTATGAATTTTCGTGTGTGGCGGACGTCGATGTAATATAACAATTTTCAAAATAAATGGAAGGGTGAGTTATTTACGGATTGCCATGCTGATCCTATTAAGCTAACCATGCTTTTCATATTTGATAGCCCACTATGAAAGTGTTGTCAGAATCGTTAAAGTTATTTAATAATCGCAATAACGCTTGCACACTGTTATCAAAAACGCTGCAGCGTTAGCATAGCCGGACTCGATATGGGTTCAGTTTTGTATTCTTCATGAGTATCCAAGTCAGGAACGGATCCACCCCTCCCCAGAAAAAATGCTATAATTGGCTCAGCTCAGACGCAGTGCCGGATAAAGCAGCGCAGAGCCTGTAGCAAGTTCTATCTAGAAGCCCTAAAGGGTGAAGCCACACTAGAGCAATTTCGGTTACGCTATATATATACGCGTGATCACGTGACTCGGCGTGGCGCGTGAGGCTTCATCTTAAAGTGCAAGGATTTTAAGCATATAATTATATAGGTACATGTTAAGGCAGAAAATTCAAGCATTCCAAGGCTTAGATTGCTTTAGTATATTTATTTAATTTGTCCTAATTTGCGAGGAAATGAGGAGAAATAATCAATAAATTATGACTTATAATATACATACATACATACATACAATCACGCCTGTATCCCATGAAGGGGTAGCACATGAATCTACTCGTTTCAGTGCCACTCTTGGCAAATAAGGGATTGAAAGAAAACGAAACTGTGACATTGCAGTGACAGGTTGCCAGCCTCTCGCCTACGCCACAATTTAACCCATAGGTATCCCACAGTCGCCTTCTACGACACCCACGGGAAGAAAGGGGTTGTGAAATTCTTAACCCGTCACCACACGGGCAACATATAATATATTACTTACAATATATTGACACTGGGGCTAATATATATTTTTATTGACTTATAATATAGTTTTCAGTACAGATGTTGCGTTTTTACGCACTAGTGTGAAAAGTGATTCATTTCTTGTCAGGTCGAAACTTCGGAGGACCATCTGTACTGAAAAACGTCGTACCATACACGTGCGAAAAGGAAATTCGTAACTCGTGTTGATTTAGAACACTCCCTTCTGTTGTGTTTTAATTTATTGCCACTCGTTTCGAACTTCCACCTTTTCGCACTTGTATCGTAATGTACTATTACATAATTATGGTATGTATTGTAAAACGTTGTACGATACATGTACGAATAGAATAAGTATTATAGGTAATTCACTACTCCTGTCGATTTAAAAAACTCTCTTCGTTCGTGTTTTAATCACAACTCGTTTCAAATTTCCCATTTTTCGCACTTGTATCGTAATTTACTATTGATTACTTTACTATTGATTACTATCTATTAGTTAAAATAAAAATTCCATCAAATATATTGCTAAAAAACAACAGACTCTTAACCAAATAACAAAGGTGAATTTTACTGCACATTAGGTATCATTTGACGGCATTTCAATTTTAGATAGGTACTGAATTATTTTTAATCATTTATGAATTATTTTTAATCATTTATTTTAAGTACCTTTATGCCTTTAATTCGAGGTAGACTCATTTAAAAAAAAATGTTAACGTATTTTAGACATCTTCTATACATTAGCCTAGCGTTTTTCAAAATCGGAGTTGGCAACACTGACGCCGAAGTGATTTGTCAACGCGTCTTGTGTTAATTTTTTTGCGGTTATCTATCACATCACAGATCTAACAACTTACAAGTTCAATGGAGTAAGTGATCGAATCTTTAAAAACATGGGAGTTGGAGAACTTAATACGAAAATTCACCAGTAAGTACAATGTATTTTTTTCATTATTTAGTCAAGTTGCTAATGACACGAGGCCAATAGCTTGCTGGGCTGCGGCCCCGGCCGATAATGGATGCAATCTCGTAATAATACACATTTAAATTTCTTGTCTATAAAATACACATTTAAGTTGGCTCAATTTTCGTTGAACGTCCGGCATGTGCTATTCGCGGCGCGAGCCTATTTAGACTTGGTATGGTAACTATAGTTCCGTCAAAATGAGAGAGACCGGAATTATTTTTGCCAGGGAGAGAATTGCGAGGGGATCTTTAGCCCGAGTCAAAATCGGGCGCAATCGCCCGTTTGAGTGAGTTTTGATAGTGATTCTGTTGTGTATTTTCTTATAGTTGGATAGTTTCTAACAAAGCGTTGCATATTTTCCAGCCCCGGAATCGGACGCTAATAAAACCATGTTCCGATGGTAATAGGCGACGCCCAGCGTGCCCGGGTGTTGAAATAAGTGCAAAACTGCTCTCCGCTCGCCTTTTGTCCACCAACGGTAAATTGTACATTCTTTAAAAACCTTGTCAAATTGTCACTTAGGTTATGTGTAATTCCAAATTAGCAGTAGGTCGTTTCACAGAACGCGTTGACGTTCGGAATTCGAATTCCGGGGCAATTCCCCTGTCCTACGGGCGATCCAAGTCTCACGGACGCCGTCTTTGGAATTTTACTTAAAGACTGGTATACACATTTCAGGGTTCACGCCGCGTCGCCTAATCCTCGCGCCGGTCGCCAGCATTCCCCGCTGTGTTCCGGTAACCTACAGGCGGCAAGCTGACGCTGCCGTCATCCACACGACACCATCTCTGAGGCGGCTGACGTGGCAGTCGTGGTGGTCTGAGGCGGCTGACATAGCACGTTTGAGGTTAGACCTTTCCAATCACTCTTATCTACATCATCGAACCGGCATAATTATGGTTCTGGCACCCTCCGTGTTACTATACCTTTTATTTTAATATCCGCCGTACACCGTTTCTACCCGTAGTTTTAACTCAAGAGTTCGCTGATCCACGTTTGTTCCCTTAAATAATTTAAAACCTTAGTCTCATGTTCAAGTGTAGCTAGCCCTCGGCTCTGTAAACTTAGTAAATTAGAGAGTAATTTCATAATATAAGGCAAGGCTCAGTGGAGTCCTTTGTAATAGATTAATTAACAGAGAAATAATTACCTTTTGCCCTTAAGAGTTGTTTCAATTTTAAATCTTGTCTGCTAGCATAATGGCCCCCAATTATAGATATTGTAGCAATATTGAAAAATATTAACTTTGAGTTAAAAAAAGATGTAATACGGTTCCTCTAGGGCCAAATATTTTTCCACGCTGTTCATAATTTTGTAGTATGGTATGTGATATTAATTGTATCATTCATTTCCAGACCCTGATGGATTTTTCTGAGTTTAACATAAGCACAGACCTAATAGTTATAGAAACTTCAGAAAAGGAAAACTTGTCCTCGGAAAAGGAAAATGTGCCATCTGCAATTGCTGAGAAGAAAGCAGAGCCCAGTTATAATTCCAGGGTAAGCAGTTTCTAACAGACTTCTTTACCTAGAAGGAGGAGGTTCTGTATTTTATTGTAAAAAACATTATAAGAATTACAATTCAATAAATGAATACTGCATAGGCAGACCAACATACCAGAGAGAGATTTTATTCCAACCATTTTTGAAGTAACATACTCATCTTATCACAATAATATTTTTAATATAACTGCATTGTTAGGCAAGATACCGGGCTGGCCTAGCGAGTAGTGACTAAGTGACCGTCCCTACTAAGCCGCAGTTCTGGGTTCGAATCCCGGTAAGGACATTTATTTGTGTGATGAGCACAGGTATGTTCCTGAGAATCCTGAGTCATGGATGTTTTTTATTTATATAATTATTTGTTTATTAATTATATCGTTGTCTGAGTACCCACATCACAAGCCTTCTTGAGCTTACTGTGGGACCCAGTCAATCTGTGTAAGAATGTCCTATTACATTAATTAATTTATTTATTATTATGATACATTATACTGTGAGTGTATAGGTTATGACTGTAATTAATTGTATTATAATTATATTAATTAAAGAGGCAAATGAAAAGTAAAGTTTCTAAATATTTTTCAGATTGTGGAAAAGTCATTGGACTCTGCATCACTATTTTGAAAATATTCTGCTCTCAAAAAACCACAAGGATATTCTTTGGTAAATATAATAACATTAACTAGCTAAGTCACTTTTTACTATGTAACTTTAAAATAATTATTATATGTATAACTGAATACTGCATTCGTTTCTTTTTACTTTTTGTTTTTAATTGTTTGTTTTATCATTCCAGCGGCTTAACGACTTCAAAAGCACATGAAATTTACTAGGACAATTTGTTTATAAATTTTCCATCAATGAAAATAAATCTTCAGGAACAGCTGAAATACAAAAAGTCGAACTTACTGCACTTACCAATTGTAAGTATATGATAAAATTGATAAAGCAGATGTTGTCTATGTTAAAATAGTTAGTTTCACCACACCGACTGGCAAAGGCTCTCTTTAGTCTTCAAAAACAGATAGCAAAACTGCATTTTGTCCACAAGAGTGCAAAGAAATTTCATACAAATTTTAACTGGATGTCTCAAGCTTGATAGATTTGATTTAGTTAGATGTTTTACAGTTAATATTTTGTTTGTGTCGGTGTAGTGTAAAATTTTGTATTTCACTCGGTGGCAAAGTTTGTTTAACCTTCGTGGCTCGTTTCAGTTGCCCCACTGTTCACTTACCCGCATTGATCTTTCCTTATATTATATCGTTTGTAATAATATTTTACTAACTAGTCCCATTTTTATAGCGCCCTATGAGGAAACAACGAATATAGCCGGATTTCTCACCATTCCATTTTTGCTGAACACTGCGGCAGTCCGCCAAAAGAAGAAGCGAGGTTCCGGTGCAAGTCAAAATTGGAAGCCCAGTAAAATGGAAGTAAGGGAAGGTTTCATAAAGCATATCCGCTCTAGTGTAGAAATTAGCCAGACCATCGAACTTCGCATAGCCACACTTCAAAAAATAGGATTGTCATGCCAGCCATAGATAATTGTTGTGGGTGAGTCTCTTGAAAAAATCGAATCATTTCTAGTTGTTGTCAGCAGATCGATAATCTATGAAAGACAGTCCATTATGAACGCAGTAGATACGTGCTACAAAATATATAATACAATGAAAATATAATACATTGTACTTACTGGTGAACTCTGGTATTAAGACGATACAGGAGTGATCAATTCTCCATACAAACGCTCTCGACTATTTCCTCCCTGGTTTTTCAAGATACAGCAATGATTTTTTTCAAGACAGATTATAATAATTTTTATCTGTGTCGGACCGTTTTGATTTTTTGAGATTCTTATTTTTAAAGACGCTAGAGCCCATCGAAAATTTTCAAAAACGGTGTTATTGATTATGGCGTAAAAAAGGTGTGGTATTCAAAATTGGTAACAATTAGCCACAAAACTGAACGGTCCGACACTGATTATTTCATTGTTATTCAGATTCTCAAATTTAGTTACGATTGACTTAATTTTGAAGGGGGAAACAGTCGAGAGCGGAACCTCGATTTTAAAGATTTTTTTCGCAATATTTTTTAACTGAGTTCTTAATGGACATTTTTTTTCGATAAATCTAGTTAATAACACTTGTATATTAAATTTGAATTCCCAAATTGAAAGGGGGCTCCTTTCCATTTTAGCATTTTCGCTCCTGTAGCGTCTTAAGTTCTCCAACTCCCATGTTTTTAAAATTTCGATTTCTTCCTCCATTGAACTTGTAAGTTGTTAGGTTAGCTGTGATGTGATAACCGCCGCAAGAAAAAACTATTTATTCTAAGTAGGTAGTAGTAGTAGGTGCCAAGTATATTATGAATAAATGTCATTTTTTTATAACTTTTGTTTTATTTATGGCGTTATTCATAAACGCATCACCAGCCTGAATTAGATATGAATCGTTTTATGTTATCTGTCAAGTTAACGTATGTATTTGTAAATAGGTATAAAACATAATTTGTCTAATTCAGTCCCGTGGTGTTTTATGACAATTATCAATAAGGGGTTGTTGTCTTAGTAAATGAGACAAAGTAAGTCATAGTACAATTGAACATGAATGATAGTACTGAACAAGCTTCTCAGTTGAAATGTATAACAAAACAAAGATTCAAATTGAACAATATCATAGTTCACTCTCACAAAGTGTGTATATCGATGTAATCATGTCCTTAATTGAACTTATTTGGTTTTAATGGTTACTACAGTAATGCCTCATGTTAATATTGACCTACATCTTGGTTGAATCGATTAAACAATTCATGTTCAAATAGAAAAATATCTTAGTTCAGTCTCACAAGGTGCGTAAGTAGATGTAATCATGTTCTTAGTTGAACTTATTCGGATTAAATAGTTAATACAGTAATGCTTCATGTTAATATTGACAGATGTCTTAGTTGAATTGATTAAACAATTAATATTCAAATTGACCAATATCTTAGTTCAGACTCACAAGGTTCGTAAGTAGATGTAATCATGTTCTTAGTTGAATTTATTTAGGTCAAATAATTAATACAATCATTCTCCATGTTAATATTGAGCAACGTCATAGTTGAACTAACTGGTTTGCGTTAGTTGATACAGTTACGTATCATGATAATTATTATCAAGTGCTTAGTTGAACTTGCTAAGGTAATTTAGTTCGCCTAATTATTTTTCATGTAATTATTGAACAAGATCTTAATTGTCTCAGTTACGTCGCAAAAGTAAGAGCAATCAAAATTACCTTATTCCATTTGTCTAAGATCTTATCAGGCTCGTATGGAATCAAGATGCTTGACTACGACGATCAAAATATTGATAGGAGCAAACAAATTTTTTTTAGAGTGATGTAATGTAATAGTTCGGAACCTACGAAAATAAGTCTTGTGTTTATTTTCTTATGAGTTTTATTTAAGTGAATAATTAAAAATAAATCACTAATTTAGTCCTTCCTCTGCCTGAAACACAGGAACTATCCTAGCTCAGGCATTTGTATAAAACATCTCTTATATGTATAACAATTCTTAGCCTTTATGAACAATCACTGTACAATTATGTTTTTATTAATAAATTATTTGTATTTGTATATTTGTATTTGTATTTATCTAATATGAATTCCAAATCAATTTTTAGTACTCGATTTCAATTGTTTATGTTTACGAGTAGATAATATTTTAAAATACATGGCTATTCATTATGTAAAATTTAAATGCCTCTCCCCAGTCCCTAAAGGATGCAGATTTATTAAACCTGTCGACACTGGAAACCTCACAAAAGGGCGACGCTAAACAACAAAGAAAAGAACCAACGGCTATAATAAGAACAGAAAAGCGTATGGTGAAAGGTTTCAAAAGCATAAAAAGAATGTGGCCTAACTTTCTTTGTATCTACATTATGTAACATTAAACCCCGAGTCCCGGTCCTCCACTTGAGAGGGTGTATAATTACATCCTTTTATAGAACCTACGATGTTCACATTAGAAACAACCACATAATTATACAGGGTGTGCGTGTCGTAAGTTCATAAAATCGGAGAAGCATAAGTTCATTGGTAGTAGCATATCGATACTCCTGTAAAAGTAGTTACAATGAAATATTGTAGGTAAATAATGGTAAGTTTCGACACAAGTGCGATAAACAGGAAATTCGGAACGAGTGTCGAGTGGCGATAAATTAAAACAGGACCAAATCGTATTTTACGACGTTTTTCTGTCCATATGGCCATTTAAAGTTTCGGATTGGCACATAAAGTACCTACAGATGTAGTCCGAAAAGGGTTTTTGTCATGCTAGTTCAGTCAATGTCAGCTGGTACATCTTGCAATGAGGCTGACTGAAAGGTATACTCTTGGGTCGATACATTAGTTTTTCGTCACGTTGCTAAATTTGTCAGATTCTGCTTTCATCAGCCATTCTTCATTCGTCACGATCGTCGATGGTCTTTCTCAACTACGGTCAATTTCGTTGTTCATCTTTATCTTAATCCGTCTCGTTCTTTACTCGTCATAATCTACTTTCGGCATGTACGCTGTTCGAAATAAGAAAAAAACCGGCCAAGTGCGAGGCGGACTCGCCCACCGAGGGTTCCGTACTATGTTGGATTTTCAGGGATAATTCTTTATTATGTTAACCGATTTAAACAGTATTTACTTTATTTGAAAGAAGATGGTTTACGTAACACCTCATATTCATTTGAAGTACGATATACATCCGCAAAGGTGGTTAAATTTAAAGTAAAAATCTGAAAAGTTTTTTGTGAATTAAAAAAAAGTTTCCAAGATACAAACACGATTTTATTTTTCCTGTAATATTTAGCATAAAACCAATATTTCCTAAATTTCATAATTTTTCGTTGGTAAACTTCGGAGATAAGGGCAGGGAACGGTTTTTTTTTATTTAATATTCCTTCAAAATTCAATTTTTTTCCACAACAAAAAAATTATAAAAAAATTGTTTATTTACGTTCAACTTGAGCTCTTTCTAACGATACCCCACTTGACCTAGTAACTTAAAATTTATAGTTTGCCCCCCTTTAGTCAGGGACCAAACGACCTCTTTTACAAAAAGTCGTCGACATCTCTTCTAAATACCTAAAACAGGTATGGATGTGTTCCTCGTTATCTCCAGATTACGAATTGACCTGTTTTAGTTTAAGGAGGGGGGGACGGGTTGAGAAAAAGGGGGGAGAAAGATGGCGGCCGACCATCATAGATATTTATTCACATCTCGAGTCCTATGGCACCAATCTGTTCGTGCAAGGTGTCGTTTGAAAGCTTATTAAACCTACTTTAATTAATTATAAATAACTATACTCATAAAAGTAACCGTTTATGAAATATTTGAAAATATGTGTTTTTTTATCGCGCATGAATTGCACAAGTACTAGAAAAAATGCGTCTAACTCAATAAACAATAACTTTACCGCAATTGATGTTATTATAAAATTTTTGCGTCCATTCATGCTCTTTCTAAAAATATAAGTTTCATTGGTATATGATAATATATAACCATGTAATTACGAATTTGGTTTAGCAGAAGTCACTCTGCCCGGTCGCAGAAATGGGCGCTGACCGTAGTAAAGTATTCAATATTTTTGAGGTCCTATTTTACAGATCCATATGCGAGAGGTATCGTTTCAAATATCAGTAAACCTACTATATTTTTGTACAAATAACTATAATCATAAACGTAGCTGTTTAGAAAATATTTGAAAATATGTGTTTTATAGACCATGAGTCGCACAAGTACCTACTGGTAAAAAATGCTTCTTAATCAATAAACAACAACTTTTCCGGAATTGATGTTAGTATAAGATTTACGCGGAATTTCGTGCGCTTTCTAATAACATAAGTTTTATTGGTGTATAATATTATATAACCAAGTAATTACAAATATGGTTAAGTAGGGGCCACAGCGCCCGGCCACGTATGGATGCTCACCGTCGCCAAATTTTCTATATTTTTCAGATCCTATTTTATTTTACAGGAATCTTTTGAAAGCATATTATGCGTACTATCATTAGTTCTCAATAATTTTAGTTGTAACTGTAGTAGCTAACAAAATATTTGAAAATATGCATTGGAACCGATGTGAGTAAAACATGCTTCTAGCTCAATGAATTATATTTTTTCCGCAATTGATATAATAACAAAATAAACGGCGAAATGTATGACCTTTTCAAATAATAAGTTTTGTCAGTATTGCATGAACAATTGATGTTAATTTATCTATCATACTCACTGCGCACCGTCATATACATGGATGACCATTTTCGTTGCCGTTTTCATAATTTTTAAGATTGTATCTTGGTGCATGACCAATAAACAATAACTTTACCGCAAATAATGTTAGGATAAGATTTACAGGACATTTCATATGCTTTCTAAAAATATAAGTTTTATTGATGTATGATATTATACAACCAAGTAATTACGAATTTGGTTTAGCAGGTGTCACTGCACCCCCGTGACGTAAATAGGTGCTAACCGTCGCCTAATTTTATGTATTTCTCAGATCCTATTTTAGCGATCAATTTGTGAGATGTATCATTTGAAAGCATATTATGCGTACTATCGTTACTTTTTAATAATTTTAGTCGTAATTGTAGAAGTTTACAAAATATTTGACAATATGTGTATTTTTACTGTATATGAATAGCATTCGCACTGATACGAGTGAAACATGCTTCTCTCTCAATAAATTATATTTTTTCGCAATTGATATAATAACGAAATGAACCGCAAAATGTATGGCCTTTACAAAAAATGAGTTTTGTTAGTTTTGCTTAAACAATTAATGTTAATTTGTCCACCATACCCACTGCGCACAGTCAATCGTCATATAAACGGATGTCCACCGCCGTTGCCTTAATTTTTTCATCATTTTACAGATTTTATTTTACTGATCAATTAAGTATATAAGTAAATTCGATACGTGATAGATTATATTTATTATGAATATACGATTAGTGAAATAAAATCTGAAAAATCATGAAAAAAGGCAACGACGGTGGACATCCATTTATATGATGGTGCGCAGTAGGTGAGCTGAACAAATTCAAATTAATTGTTTATGCAATACAAACCAAACTTATTTTTTGTGTAAGTCATACATTTTCCGTTTATTTTGTTATTATTTCAATTGCGGAAAACTATAATTTATTGAGCTAGAAGCGTGTCTTATCAATGCCAATGCTATTAATGCACAGTAAAATACACATATTACTAATCAAATATTTTGTAAACTTCTACAGTTTCGACTTGAAATATTAGAAATAAAGATAGTACGCATAATATGCTTTCAAATGATACCTCTCACAAATTTATCAGTAAAATAGGATCTGAGTAACGTAGAAAATTTGGCGACGGTCAGTCAGCACCCAATATCGTGACAGGGCGCAGTGACCCCTGCTAAACCAAATTCGTAATTACTTGGTCATATATTATCATACACCAATAAAACTTATATTTTTAGAAAGCGCGTGAAATTTCGCGTAAATTTTATAATAACATTAATTGCGGTAAAGTTATGGTTTATTAAGTTAGAAGCATTTTTTATCTGTATATGTGCAACTCGTGCTCGAAAAAAAACTCATGTTTTCAAATATTTTGTAAACAGCTACCTTTATAACTATAGTTATTCAAAAATAATTATAGTAGGTTTAATTTGCTTTCAAATGATACCTCTTACATATGGATCCGTAAAAAAGGAACTTAAAAATATTGAATACTTTACTACGGTCAGCGCTCATTTTTATGCGACCGGCGGAATGACCACTACGAAACAAAATTCGTAATTTAATGGTTATATTATCACTTACCAATAAAACTGATATTTTTAGAAAGCTCATGAATAGTCGCGTAAATTTTATAATAACATCAATTGCGGTAACGTTATTGTTTATTGACTTAGAAGCATTTTTTACCAGTACTTGTGCGATTCATGTTCGATAAAAAACACATATTTTCAAATATTATGTAAACAGTTACCTTTAATACTATAGTTATGTATAAACAATTATAGTAGGTTTAATTATCTTTCAAACGATACCTCTCACATATGGATCCATAAAATAAGACCTCAAAAATATTGAATACTTTACTACGGTCAGCGCCCGTTTATGCGACCTGAAGGATAACCCCTGCCAAACAAAATTCTTAATTACATGGTTATATATTATCATATACCAATGAAACTTATATTTTTAGAAAGAGCATGAATAGACGCAAAAATTTTATAATAACATCAATTGCGGTAAAGTTATTGTTTATTGAGTTAGACGCATTTTTTACTAGTACTTGTGCAATTCATGCGCGATAAAAAAACACATATTTTCAAATATTTCCTAAACGGTTACTTTTATGAGCATAGTTATTTGAAAACAATTAAAGTAGGTTTAATAAGCTTTCAAATGACACCTCGCACGAACAGATTGGTGCCATAGGACTCGAGATGTGAATAAATATCTATGATGGTCGGTCGCCATCTTTCCCCCCTTTTTCTCGACCCGTCCCCCCTCCTTAAACTAAAACAGGTCAATTCGTAATCTGGAGAGAACGAGGAACATATCCATACCTGTTTTAGGTATTTAGAAGAGATGTCGACGAAAATCGTGAAGGAGACGACTTGTGGCCAAATTGGCTCTAGACTAATAGCGATGAAACTACAACGCAAAAAATGCGTTTATTACTAGATTCACCTGCTTTTATCCATTTTAAAGCAATTAATTTGACTTTATTCAAGGTCAAATTACTTTACCCACTAGTGGATAAAATGCGTTTTTACCCGCTGGTATTAAAGGACAAAACACGTGTTTCCGAGCTAGTGAGGGGAAAAAGAACATGTCGACCTAAGAGTATACCGACTGAAATCGCATGACACATTCGTATGTTTCCGTAAACATTGCCTTCGTATTAGCAAATCTTTTCGCACTACATCTGTACTAATACGTACATCTCGCATTACTGCAATAAATTAACACAACGTGTACTGAAAATATGAAAAGATGGCCTATAACGATTATTTGTGAATTCGACCATACTTTCAGCGAGTCGCTTATATCTGCATCGTCATTCAAAACCACAACCTAATTCTAATTAAGCAAAGCTCTGCTAACAGTGTAACTAGGTATAACTAAATTGTACAATGTACATTGTACAGTCAGCCATACGGCTGTCAATACAGACAAAGTGCCAACAATATGTATACAGAACTTTATTGCCTGTGGTTTAGGGTGTGTATACATATATTTGACACTTTGTCTGTATTCACAGCTGTGTTGTTGACTGTAATTTCATCTTACAACTTACCATATAATTTTATCAGGCCTCGGTATTGATTAATTTTATCTTTTATCACCCAATTGTCATCTTGCATGCCATGAATTCGTACTTTCGCCGCCGACAACATCTTGCTATGTCTAAATTACTTCGTATTATTTAAATATTGTGTACAATATATATCGAGTAGCAAAATTAATTACGTATATGACAGAGCACTATTGTCACCAAATAACAATGTCAATCCTTGTTGACATATTTTTTGTTTACCTACTGTAAGTATAACTTTTAATTTTACAGCCAGTTCATAACGTGCCTTGTTGATCTCATGTTTGTTGATCTTATTATTATTTAGTAAAACTTTTTGTTAAACCGAGTGGCATAGGCATAGGATCGCCACTAGTATAAATAAACCATATAAACGTATTAGTCTAAGATCCGTACTAAGCTCGATCTTCACCGACGTGTTAACCAGATGAAAATAATATTTTATAATTATAAAATAAAATAAGTTTCTGAACATGTCTTAATATGGCAACCTCAATAAAAATGGTCAAGACATTTTTTTTAAATTTTTTGAAAAATATTTTTTTTTATTAATTTCACCGACGTGTTTACTCTATACCTACACCTTACAAAAGTTCAACATAACCTAAACCGGTTCTACTTACTCTGAAGCCTCATGTTGTTTGTACACTGTTATTTTTCTAGTTTTCACTGTCTCAATATGTAGACACTTAAATTTTATTATCAATAATTACATTGACTTTTAAATTGATAGATTATTTATTTGGCTATGTCACTGTGCGCTACATGACCGGTCTCTATGAGATCTCGGGATGGACTATAAACAAGATAATTAATTCCGACGAGTGCGTCATACTGGTAAAGTCTTTAAAATGGAATTTACTGTAATGTCTGCAAGGTGCTTGTTTCTATGGCACAGTGACGTTAATATCGCATTATCAACTTAGCTTCCACTACCAATCAGGTTTACGTTGTGGATTTTCCTCTTAGCCGGTTTCATGTTTCCTTGTTGTTTCGTATTATCTTGTATCCAATTTTATATTTTTTCGAAACTACGTCAGAAGGGATTGGCAGTGTAACCGTTTCTGGGGAATGACAACAGCTAATTCTGTTTTTAGAATTCATTGGAATTCCTAAATCTGCTGCCATAGGTATGGTGTTCAGAAGTACGATAGGTGTATATGGCTATGGTAAACGCCTATCGTAGGTAAGTACTAAGGGTCAGCCGTGTGCTTTTTTGTCACGGTAAAATAATCTCTGTAATGTTTATGAATGAATGTGTTTGCTTCTGCTTTACGCCTTTACTTTTAATCCAAAATTGAATGACATTTTATGAGTGCAAGGTGGGAGGGAGGAGGGGGGGGGGGAGGAAGTATATTAGCACGTGGCTATTTACCTTTTTAACTGGCAAGTTTAAAAAAAATCGCGATTTCAAGTCTCATCGCCGTCATACAGTCCTACGAGTGATCAATAAAAGTAAATAATATCCTTTTAAAATCTTTAATTTAATTATTAATTTCATTGTGGTGCTTACTATCCAAATTAAACTTACACGTATCCACGCAAAAAAAAGATTTATTTTATAAGTCAGATAACCCTCAATATCCTCTTAATTAAAGTTAAAAAACATTGAAATCGGTTTGATCAATTACTATTAAGTATGTTACATCTAGTGTCGTGTATTAAGAATGTCAGAGTTTTATAAATTTTATCATGATTAGTCATAGAATTAAAATGCATAGTTTTTTTTGTGAAAGTTAAGTATGGTTAATATTAAAGTCAGATTAGGCTAATACATATTTACAATTAAGCTCATTATTAATGTCTACTTTTCAAAACAACTAGCAACTGTGAGCATCTCTTTAACGGCAATGTAACAATTATTCAAGATACAATAACAAATAAAGTCACATATATAATTTAATTTCATACATATAATAAACTAATTTAATACGTCATTAATTAGTTGCTAATCAATCAAAGTCCAACTGTGCAATACGTAATTACGTCACATTTAAACACCCTATAATAAAATTACAACTATACTAGTAACTATGCGGATCTATGCATTACGAGTTTTATATTTAAATATTACATCATTTTTAAATATGTTGTGTAGAATGATTTTGAACAATGAAAAAACAATAAGTATATTTTTTCACCAAACAACGAATTAATTAATTTAGCAAAATGTTTGAATTAAATTACTACCTACCGAGAATGACTAATTAAAAACAAACTAATTAACATTAATTGAATAACCATTTAGAGACATGTCTAATCATTCATGTTTAATATGTATGTGAGCGATGTTACGGATAAAAGTAAATCTTTAACCATAAATACAAGTGCAGTTCATTCCACAAGAGTGCGCCCTGTAACAAAAGCAAGAAAAATAACTGTAGCCTACTAGTATACTCCACAGACCAACATTTGTTCTGCGACTTTTAAAAATAACGTGTATTTTGATTTTATTACCCTTAAGAAAGTTTTTACTAAGAGGTAATGTATTACTAATTTTGTCTAAAGCGTGACAGACAACGACAATGACAACAATAATGGCGTAATTACGTGAAGATAATATTTATTTTGTATGAAAATAATATAAATTAACACTTCAACATTTTTGAAAGTCGCTGAACAAATGTTGGTCAGTTTAAGGAGCCTACAGCAAAATTTTTGGCTTTTGTTACAGGGCCCACCCGGTGAACCCTTCAAAATATGACAGCGGTATTCAAAGTGTCCATGACAGCGAGCTCGTTGGCCGAGCTCACGATGGTCTGCGCGATATACTTGGGCGGCATTCCGTACTGCTCGAATATGAACTTGTAGCTGTAGTTCTTTGCGCCCACTACGCGCACCGCGTGGCGGAGGATGGCACATATGTGCGATAAGTTCGCGGCCTTTTTTTTGGCTGCTACGTATCTAAAACCAAAGGAAAAATAGACGAATAAGACAATTGCTACAACTTTACTGGTAGGTACCCTCATGATGATACATTTCTGTTATCCTTTATAGGGACATAGGGCTCTCAGAACAATTCACTTTATGTTACGGTCTTGAGCGACTACTTTCAGCCAACTCAACCGAGTCTTATAAAATTTAATTAAAATCCTAGATTTAGCACCCTACAAATATTCAAATAATTTATAGTATCAACAATTTACATAAACTTTAAAGGTTGCCACAGTGAGGCGAAACGCTGATAAACACACATTAAATTTCCTTTTTCGGCGATAATGCGTAAAGTGAAGCCCTCGTCATTTAAGGGGATCCCCTCCAACATCAACAAGGGGATTCCCTACCATGTTGAGTTCAAATGGTTTAACAGCTGTATATATTCTTCCATGAATACCTACTCACTGTTTTAAATAATCATTAATTTAATCATTTTAGACCGATCCATAATTATTTTGGTATCTCGTATGTGCCAGATTATAGTTTAAGGTGATCATGATAGAAAAATATGAATTTCCACTTACGCTGGACATTTCTGTAGTCTCGGTATCAGCTCCTTCTTCTTCAGCAACAACAGTGCATTCCTCACGGAAGCTGCGGCCACGACGGACGGGTACTCCGAGCAGAGGCTCTTGTTCACCATCAGCCCGCAGAGGCAGAGGAACGTGGTGGCCACCTCGATCTCGCCGGGCCGCTCATGGTTGCACCACCACGCGAAGTACCAGATGTAGTCTTGGGGCACTACTGGTAGGAGAGGAAATTTCTGTACAAAACAAAGAGTACATTTTATAACTATAATAAACTGATAAAATAAGGTGACGTTTGTTGATGTTGTGTTAAGGACGGATCAGGGTTTAGTGCATTACGTCAGTGAGAAAGGTATTTTTTTTTGTATTATTTGAAAAATTAAAATCCATTAACAAAAACAGATTTTAACTTGCAACCTTTTCAGAACACTGATCAAACAAACTTCACGGAACTCATAAAAAAACCGGCCAAGAGCGTGTCGGGCCACGCTCAGTGTAGGGTTCCGTAGTTTTTCGTATTTTTCTCAAAAACTACTGAACCTATCAAGTTCAAAACAATTTTCCTAGAAAGTCTTTACAAAGTTCTACTTTGGTGATTTTTTTCATATTTTTTAAACATATGGTTCAAAAGTTAGAGGGGGGGGACGCACTTTTTTTTCCTTTAAGAGCGATTATTTCCGAAAGTATTAACATTATCAAAAAATGATTTTAGTAAACCCTTATTCATTTTTAAATACCTATCCAACAATATATCACACGTTGGGGTTGGAATGAAAAAAATATCAGCCCCCACTTTGCATGTAGGGGGGGTACCCTAATAAACAAAAATTTCCCATTTTTTATTTTTGCACTTTGTTGGCGTGATTGATATACATATTGGTACCAAATTTCAGCTTTCTAGTGCTAACGGTTACTGAGATTATCCGCGGACGGACGGACGGACGGACGGACGGACGGACGGACGGACGGACGGACGGACGGACGGACGGACGGACGGACGGACGGACGGACGGACAGACAGACATGGCGAAACTATAAGGGTTCCTAGTTGACTACGGAACCCTAAAAAATCAGGATACATACCAATCTAGCCAATATGACTTTCTCCGCTTCCAGTAGCCTCTGGTGCGTAAAGGCATGGTTGGCGTCACAGAACTATATCAAGATTTAGTTCTGTGGTTGGCGTATTTGACAAGCTTGGACGCAGGAGTCAGCGGCCCGTGGGGCTTGGTCACAATCCAGTAGGCCGCCGCGAGAATCAGTTGTATGTTCTCCAGCGTCTTATGCCCATGATCAAGAAACTGGTCCTATAAGGGTTCTGTTTTTCAGAAGTATATATGTAGTATAGGTACATACCAATCTAGCCAATATTACTTTCTCCGCTTCCAACAGCCTCTGGTGCGTAAAGGCATGGTTGGCGTATTTGACAAGCTTGGACGCAGGAGTCAGCGGGCCGTGGTGCTTGGTCGCTATCCAGTACGCTGCTGCGGCCACTAGCTGCATATTCTCTAGCGTCACGTTGCCGGTGGCCAGCACGGCGTCCAGGTACCACACCGCAGTTTGAATGGTGGCTGGGTTGCCGTCTACGCCCTAGGTTGAATTCGATTGTCAATGACAATATCATTATGGAAGTAAACTCGAACTTAGTTACTCGTCAAACAATAATAGGTTCGTAGTTTTAACTACAAAATGGATTATTTATCAAATATCTAATTTAATCATTTGATATAGAAATAAAACTATGGAAACGGATTAAATCGCGTATAATGAATTTAAAATTCATCCCGACCTTTAAATCCGTTTCCATAGTTTTATTTCATGAGTAACTATCGCGGTAACCGAAGACAACATTATAATATAGCTTTATTAAGACCTTGAAGATCATTTTGGTGTTTAGCGTTAATCTTGATTTTGGAGCAAATAATTCAATCCATATTACACTAATCATAATCACCAAGATCGAAATCAAAACCATCACAAGATGTGTAAATCTGAATCAGCACCGCGATAGCAATGGACGCTGGTTCGTTTACAGCCGCGGCCAACTGGAGGCCTGCCCACTTGCCGTAGCCGAATGGCATTTCTGCGACGCAAAACGAAAACGAAACGCCGCTAAAGGTAGTCTGGATCTGTCGCGCCCATACGCAAGAGCGATAGAGATAGATATCTACGAGTGTTTCGTTTCGTGACCGTTTCGTGAGCGTTTGTGTCATTCGGCTACGTACCCTGGCAGGCAATTATGGTCGCGCGATAAATGATAAAACATCTGGCCGTCCCTATCGCACTTACTAATAGTGCGATAGGGACGGCCTGATATTTTATCGTCTATCGCGCGACCATGCTACCGGTGCTGGTCACGTTTTCTTAGTACATTGCATTTACATATTTAGGTTTATAACATGTCCCTATCGGGCTCATTGTATTTAGATAGGAAATTATATGACACATACATTTATTTTCATCAGCCAGATGATAACGCCAGCTCTCGTCTCACTCTTCACCCGCGGGAGCGCCGCTGTTTTCCTCTCGGCTTGTAGAAGATATGATAGAATTTCACCTGCGTAATCTCTGTCCATATTAGCCATGTATGATTTCAGTGCTGTAAATAAAATAACACAATATGATTTTAATAGAAATCCAAATGATCTAAATAGGAAAAAGTTTAAAAAAAATTGTTATTAATCATTTTTAACCCCCGACGCAAAAACGACGGGGTGTTATACATTTGACGTGTCTGTCTGTCTGTCTGTGTGTGTTTCTGTCTGTGACATCGTAGCTCCCAAACGGATAAACCGATTTAGATTTAGTTTTTTTTGTTTGAAAGCTGAATTAGTCGGGAGTGTTCTTAGCCATGTCTCATGGAAATCGGTCCACTATATCGCGGTCGGGGTTTTTTTTTTTTTTAATATTAATTTTGTGATTAGGTTATGCTACGTACATAAATCAGGTGTCTGCATCCTCTCTCTAACTGTCTGATTGAAATTCAGTCTCCGTTTCACTCTATCATCCACCTTTTCCCGATTTTCCAGCGGCGTTAACCCTTGCAGTTCCCTACTATGAGGTCTCTTTAAGCTTCGCTTGATATTCTTCACCCTGGCTGGAACTAATGTGTTAAGGGCCGGAGTGCTTGCTGACATCCGCCTCTTATTAGCAAGGCTGTCTTTATCAGTGAAATATATTTCCTTTTCATTTGATTCATTTTCCTCATCACTGCTAACAGTAATGACAGTTGGCTCTGAAACTCTTCGCTTATCATCTTGGTAAGCAACAAAATTAAAGTCCAAATATTCACATCCCCGTTGCATTGTTACGAATTTTGTGTCAATTTGAAAAGGACTTTTCAGTCTATCCACGATGCTTTTGTTTTTTGCATTGCTTGGTCCAGCCACGCAAAGCAAACTAGAGGGCACATTTTGACTGAGTCCATTAGGGCCAGCTAATGTATTCAATGGGGGTCTCTCGCTTATTTTTTTAAGCAAGTGGTTTGGCAGAGCTGGCAGGGGTGGCAATGGTAAAGGAATCCTTGTTTTCACTTTTACATTTTCTTTGTCTTGGTATTTATCCATATTCGACTTCAGTGAAATCACCTTACACAGCTTCTATGAACACTTGTTGTTTGGTTATCTTATTCTTGTTTTATAAATGTTATTGCACTATAACCTGCAGGCACGAGTCACGGCCAGGGTGACCGTTATTCGCCGTGTTTAAACTGAAGATGATTTATGTCGGGTAGCTTCATAAAACTCGTCAGTCTCTTCACATCGGGTATCGTCTACCGTCTTTTCTCTCACAAAACTAATTTGTACATCTTGAGTAGATCACTGTAGGTATAATGTCAAGCGTCAAATAATGTATTAAATACCTAATGAAAGATTATTTTAATAACTTAAATGTTACATTTCTAAATAATAATGCGGCAAACTTCGTTTATTTGAAGTTGTGATTTGACCAGTTTATTTTTTAAATAAAAGGGCATTTCATTATAAAATGTAATGTTCATAATAGGCATAATTAATTTGTACTATCACAGTTTCGTTTTCTTTCAACTCCTTATTTGCCAAAAGTGGCACTGACGCTTTAGTAGTTGCATGCGCTCTGCCTACCCCTTATGGGATACAGGCGTTTTTATGTATGTCATAGAGTAGTAATAGAAACAGAGAGAGCCTCACTGAAGACCGGCTGTGACCCTACAATGGCGGATTTTATTTAATTCTATTTTATGGCTTGGTGGCGGAACCTTCAAGCCAGCAATGGCAGACGGTTAGCGATATGCAAACACGATTTAAAATCAAAATAATTATAATTCAGGTCAAAAGAAAATCAATTCTTCATTTAATTTATCATAAATTAATTATTTCACTTGAAACTTAGAAATGACAGCGTTTTACCTACCAATAAAACGCTTATTAAATACTTACCTTATTCAAAACCTTACATTATAATGAGAGCAGCGCTCGTTTTTCGTGCCGGAGGCGGTCATCCCCATGACTGTTACCCTTAAAACGTCTACTTTTTATAGTCTGGCAACACCAGGCAGCTGATTTCAAGTCTTTATAAAAGCAGTTTGAAATCTGGATACCTCATTGTGTCTCATAAGCTATTATTTTTTAAGTAAAACCAGGCAGAGCTTGTATGTAAGGTTTTGAATAAGGTAAGTATTTAATAAGCGTTTTATTGGTAGGTAAAACGCTGTCATTAAATCCTGTACCGTTATTCAAAACCTTACATTATAATGAGACCTGTTTGTTATCGCCTGGTGTGATAAGAAGCCAATGTGACTTCAGGAATGAAATTGAATGTACCTGTGGTGAAATATTAAAACATATTTATTTGTCACTATACTAGACATTTTTATGGTAAAGGAGTACTTTATTATAGTTAGGATCAGGAGGTACTAGGTGTTAATAAATAAAATAAATGATTAATCACAACACATTGTTTATTTATTTATATTTCCAAATCAGAAAATAATTACATGATAATCTTATCCGATTAAACAATCTAGTCACTTATTTATAGTTAATCTAGTCACTGAACCTTATTTTAATTTATCACTTTAAACAATCTAGTCACTGCACTTGATGTACTGAAATCACTTTCCTTAACTACTCTTTTATAGTGGTTCATGAAAGTGTTGTGGGATCGCCAATTTCCTCTCTGCAAGATCTCATCGAGAGGACAATTTTCAATCCAGGTTTTCGATGCAACTGCTGATCTTATGCTTCCTGGTGTAGCATTAATTCCTGCTGCTATAAGTATAGACTTAATCCAATTTGCAATCATCGTTTTAGAAGCTGGTTTAGGTGTCCCACATATGCTAATGAATAAGTTTTTTATACTTTCTTTTCTTCTCTCAAGCGATAATTCTAACAATAGCTTTATCCAATACACCGGATCTAAAGCTTGAGAATCTTTATTTTTAAGTAGACACCATCCTTGCTGCCTGTAGTCGGGCCCATCAGTTTTAGAGCCGTAATCGGGCCAAAAAATAATTGAATCATCTTCTATAATACATTTATCTTTTTCTATAGAAAGTAGAGTCAAATCATGAACTCTTCGTCCAGAACATAGAAGGAGAAGGCAAGCTGTTCTTCTTGAGCACTCGTAAAGGCTGTTTTCTGGTGTGACATTATTGAACCAATTTGATAACACATCTATGTCCCAAATTGGTGGCTTCTCATTGCGTCGTTTTGGTTTTCTTATTGCGACCGACTTCATGACATGACGAACTAGTGGATGAGAACTTAGATTCTTGGTTTTGTCTGGATCGCATAAGGTTGAAACGACGGATTTGTGAAGAGCTATAGTACTGAAGGAGAAATTATTGTTCATAAAAATATCTGTCAAAAATCTAGCCAGATCTGCACTTGTTGGGTTTTTGAAGTTAACACTGTTCTGTTGTGCCCACTCACACCAGCGTCGCCAAGCTGGTTTATAGGTTTTAATGGTAGAATCGCGCCAGCTAGATTTCAGGAACTTCTTTTGTTCTGGGGTCCAATTTTTTAATGCCTGATCCCACCCCCACATTTCCAGATCTCCATCGTCATGTTTTGTACCTTGGATGGGGGAAAACCTGTCGATGTGTCGATCAGAACTTGGTCTAGACGCCGAATGGTGAACGGAGGCGCTATCGCCCGTTGTTTGAGGTCCGGACGCCAAAAAGCTTTTTCCCATTTTGGAACAACTATGAGGTAATGACCTATTGCTTGATTGAGATGATTCAACACCCGTGGAATCAAGAATGGGGGTGGGAACACCCATGCCAGTGAGTAGGTCCATGTTTGACTTAGAGCATCGTGAAATTCTGCATTCTGGTCTTTCACATTGAGGCTGACGTAACGTGGGACAACATGAGCTTGGTGAGAGGCAAAGAGGTCGATCACAGGGGTTCCAAACCTGCTGAAAAACATCTGAGTGAAGTGCGGGAGTAAATGCCACTCTGGTATTTTCTTTTGACGCGATAGGTGATTTGCTTCTACATTGTAGAGGCCTGGCAGATGATGTAATGTTAGAAATATGTCTCGCGCTATTAATATTTTGTAAAGCTTGGCTGTTAGATCCGAAAGTTGTCGAGATTTTGTTCCTCCTTGGTTCTTGAGATATGCCAATACCGTTCGATTGTCCGACTGTATTGCCACTGTCGTATGGGAAACATTCGTCTGCATTGCGAGAACTTTGTAGATGGCAAGCATCTCTTTTACATTGGAATGCAGAGACATTTCCTGGGGAGACCAAAATCCTTGTATCGACTGATTGTTTAGCTGGGCGCCCCAACCTTGACCGGATGCGTCTGTTGTCAGATAATGTGTTACCGGGTATTGGTGAATGACGGACGCATTCATGTGATTTTGTAGCCACCAAAGGAGCTCTTTTTGGGCTTCGGACGGTATCGGGACTTCGCTGCGATGATCGGTTTTTAGGAGATGTTGACAAAACCGTTGCAGGGCTCGGTGATTCAATCGTCCGTTCATGACGCAGAAGCTTGCGAAGTTCAATGTCCCTACTAGACTTTGCATTTGTTTTAGGTTTGCCGTCTTTATTGTTAATAAATACTCTATTTTCTTTCGGAGAGCAAGGCATTTGTCTGATGGTAACCATTTTAGATTTGTGAGGGGGTTCCACATCACTCCCAAGAATTGTAAGCTTCTTTGGGGTACCAGGACCGATTTTGCCATGTTTATGTGCCAACCGAGAGATTTTAATAGGTTTAAGGCCATGGTCACTTGAGATTCTAGTTGCTCCCTGTTTTGGGACACTAAAAGATAATCGTCTAAGTAGACGATGACTCTGACGTTTTGTTCGCGTAATATCTGGGCTATCCAATTGCTGAGCATGGCAAATACTTTGGGGGCCGATGAGAGGCCAAACGGAAGGCAGGTCATTTGCCACAAAGTGCCCTTGTATATTAGCCTTAGAAAGCACCTGTGGGCATGTGCTATTGGAAGGTGGAAGTAAGCATTTGACAAATCGATTTTGGCCATCCAATCTGACGCCTGAACAAAGCTCGGGATTCTTTGTATGTTTATCAGCTTGAATTTGCCTACGTATACAAATTGGTTTAAGCTTTTCAGGTTGAATACTGGACGGTGAGTGCCGTCTGGTTTTTTGACCAAAAAAATTCGAGAAACAAAACTGGGGCTTATTTGTACTGGTTCTATGACTTTCATATCTATTAACTGATTGATTGCCAGATCCATTTCGTCTGACGGCAATGTAAGTTGAGGGTGATTGGGTAGGCATGGCAAATGAAGTATCGGCTTTGAACAAAAAGGAATGCGATATCCCTGTATTATTTTTAATAGCATTGGACTTGCTCCGTAGGATTCCCATACGTTTGCAAATTGGGATATCTGACCTGCCTGAAACATCGAGTCAGAATTTCTTCTTTCCTCGAGACTCTTTTCGTGAGTCATTGTAAGATGGTCTAGACGCTTGGTTACTAGAAGGTCCTGACCTACCTCTAGAGGACCGGGTGCGAAAATTTCGGTTACCCTGCGCGGGCATTCTTTGCAAGGATTGATCGTACATACCATAACCAACTTGCGCAGCTGGTACTTGCGAGAGTTGAGGGTATGCATAATAAGGAACCTGCGCGGTTGCTGTTTGTGGATAATAGTAATTATTCATAGCCGGTGGTGTGGCAGTTTGGAAACTTGGTTGATTACCCTGCGCGGGTAACAGGTATTTTTGCTTTGAATTTGGAGTAGAATCAGCCTGCGCGGCTTTCCTATTGAGGCGAGTTTCATTTTTAAGAGGCCAAAATACTTTACTTATGCCTCCTTTCTTTTCTAACGTAGATGAGAATGTGTCAACATGAAAGAGACTATCGCAGGTAGGCGGTATTTTGCGAAGGGTTTCTTTTGTAAATTTATCTTTGACCGATCGTAAAATACTGTCTCTCCTTTGCTGTACTAAATCGGCACGATGGCCGCAAGCCATTTGTAATAAGTCTGACGAGATTTTCTTGTAATCTCCTTCCAAGAAAATTTCGTTAATCTTATTTTGAATCGTTCCGACATCTACCACCTCAGTTACAGCTATCCACGACATAAAAGTGCGAATTCCTTGTTCCATCGCGTCGCATTGCTTTAACAATCCTGAGGAGATAGCTGCGAAACCTCTTTCTGTGTGGCTAAGGTTGTTAAAATGATCATAGGGTTTTATTTCTTCGTTTGTCTCTAATTCTATAAAACCGGGGGTAGACACATAATTCTTTTGAACTTCGGAATAGCGAATCTCAGCCCAATCTGACGATTCAAATCTTTGAAACTGTTTTAAGGATGCCAAATGGTTTGAGGCTGATTTTGGCACGGGCGGATCTTTAGTAACGGTTTCTAAGGTCATTGAAAAAGGTTGCTCGGGGACCGCCGGTTCTTTTTTATTATTTAATACCTGACCGTCCCCGTCAGGCAATACATTGGATGCCTCATCGGAGAATAAATCCCCACTCTCATTCAAATCAATGGCATCGTCCGCGGATATTTCTATATTTTCACTTGGGGACGGCGGGTTCTGTTCGGGGACTGGAAATTTGTTTGACAAAAAATTTTGTATATTTGCGACTTGTAATGACAAGTTATTTAGAACCTCATCGTAACGAACACGCTTTGTATTTCCCGAAGTTTCATGTAAAACTTTCCGTTTACTTGAGGGTAGATTATCAGGATCGCGCTCCTCCATTTTATCAAGATATTCGGAATGTTTTATAAAAAGGGCTATTGAGAGGTTTTCAAAAAAAAAAATATATATATAAAGGGTATACAGGTAGTGTCGTCTAAATTCACTTACCAGGGACGACCGCTCCTAGCGAAAAATAAGACGCCAATGAGGTATCCAGATTTCAAACTGCTTTTATAAAGACTTGAAATCAGCTGCCTGGTGTTGCCAGACTATAAAAAGTAGACGTTTTAAGGGTAACAGTCATGGGGATGACCGCCTCCGGCACGAAAAACGAGCGCTGCTCTCATTATAATGTAAGGTTTTGAATAACGGTACAGGATTTAATATCTTGTTTTTAACAAATAATAATGACTCTGTGCACCGTGTGCAAACACTATTTAAAAAAATACTGGTCACATTCTTGTTTTGCAATTTGTTGGTTTATGATTATGAACATTAATGAATATTGTGATTTTACGTATAATAACTTGATAACGTATTAATTTACGCATGAAAAGTTACTCCGTATTTTTTTTCTTTCGATAGGTGTCATTTTTACACAGTTTGACAACGCATGTAGGCATATTTTCTTATTTTTCTTTAGATATTTTCGCCACGGGCGCCTCGATCCGACTGACAGGAGATTAGTGGATGAGCTCATAGACAGAGCTGTCAATGTGGATGATAGAATCCTTAAACAAAGGATACTATAGACTAGACAGCCAAATAATAATACCACTACCGAACGAGATGGTCACATACAAATTATAATAAGAGTGACAGAGAGCAAAATGTTATTTTTTGTCTTTGTCATAGTTTCACTTTTTCGCCGCTGCCACAAACGAGTTTGTGGCAAACAATAAGGACGTGACTTGTCAAGCTTATTATCCGCCCAAATTACGTAGGTTGTTTATGGTAAACTGTCAGCCATTTTTAAAGTGATTCTTAAATTCGCTCCATTATTCTATATCTGTCCCTTACGGGTGTACGCTTGTGTCAAGTCTAATGAATCCATTGAGGTATAATGTACTAGAGAGGACACGGCGAACAAAAAGTTTGCGCCACGAACATAAGTCCAGTGGACTTATGTTGCCTCAGTCAGTCTCTGCGCGTGGTGGGAGGAGGTTGTCTCTGACTGCACACAAATAAAATGAAAAAATGCTTTCCTGTGCTATAAGATACTGTTGAAGCTATACGAGAAAATCTAATAACAGTGGCGGTGTCACATTTCATCGGTTAGTAGACAAGTTATTTTGATCTGACTTAATTTAAGTAATTATTATAATGAAGGGACGGGCTCCTTAAACGCGATGCTATGGCCGCCATTTTGACAACTGGAATCATAGATGAATCGCGCAGACATGACATGTAGGTATTAAGGTATAATAATTGTGATCATATTCTGTTTTCAATATATAATATAAAAATATTTATTTCAATTTATAGTTTTGAATATTACACGGTTCTAATACAAATTTTAATCGATAATATTATACAATAAGCATGATTTTGAATTATTTCTGAATTATAATTCTCATTATTGACGAAAAATAGTGACACCAAAACTGAAATAGTATTTTTAATGCAACCGGTGTTTAAGGGAGGTAAAACAAGGTGAATGGCGCGATTATTATTCTGAGCGACAGAAACTTACAAAACTAATTTTATTCAAAGGAAATTAAAATTTATGAAAAAAACAATTACTTATTTTTATTTCACTGAGTGGAAATTAAATATAACACAATGTATAATAGTGCTAAAAGTAAACTACTTAGTATTTCACACACAAAGTATAAAACAAAGGTCTACACTAAAAGTGTCGCGTCTAGGTGGTCAAGTCTTACTCTATGACACGGTTCGCTTCACGCGCATGCGCCTCGCGCTGCCGCCGCTGCCGGTCGGCGCACAGAATATGTTCGAGTTGTCATTTCTAGTACGTAGTACATAGTAGTTCAATGAATGAATCACAGTTTTTTTAGTATTGAGCGTTACGTCCGTATAATATTAGGTCCATGATGTATGTATGTATGTATTTTATTTTATGTAACATGGTTCTAGTTCTAACACATGGAATACAAATATAAGTATAAGTACCTAAGTAATAAAAAATGAATGTTTATAAGTCATAAATGTCATAATCCAATGAAAATATGCAAACAAAATTCTTGCTAATATAATTATCTAAAATAAATAAGAATATATAATAATGTATGATGCCATTTAAAGCTCTGTTTGTTGAATAAGGTATTTATTTTTATTAAAAACTGGGACGGGTAGTTAGGCGCATAAAAACTAAACTGTATTTCAATAAAAATAAATATAATCTTAATCACGATCACAACTGCCACTAAAATAAATAATCTTAATCTTAATCTAATTACTTAAACCTACGCTGTGTACTTTCAATTATCAAATGCTTCTGGTTTGCTTTGTTGTAGATTTAAAATTAAAGACAATTACAGTACATTAAATTCACAGCGAAACATAATCATGTTCCAAATAGAGAAAAAGGTTTTATAAACAAACAATTGACTAACGGCTTACTCCTGAATCGAACTTGAAAATAGTCATAAAAAATTAAGTCTTTTGTTTCTTAAAATAATATAAGTTGTTTAAATTTCGAACGGCGTTGGTGCTTCTGGGTCAATGACTTTTCCAGCGATGACGACCAAGTTGTCGAGGCGGTCGATGATGAAGAACATGAACGGTCGGTCTACGCTGAAGCGGCGGGGCTCTTTGATGCTGGACAATGGGATGTTCTTGAGGGACTCTTGAACCGCGTTGGATGCTGTAAATTAAACGCTTAATTATGAACTTTTTTTTTGTATAATCCTTCAAACATTGACTATAAGTAGTAAGCTTGGAAATTTACTGTATGACACAATAGAGAAAATGGTGCGAAAAAAAAGTTAGTGCACTGATGTTTCTAGTACTTTCTGGGCATTTTCGCGAGAAGAATCACCAAACAAAAAATTTTTTAAGGTAGGTACATTTTATGTTTTTCCTACTCAGAATCACGAGCCCTTTCGATCTAGGATAAAAAAAAACGAGAGACAAAAAAGTAGTCTCAAAATGTTCTATTATTTTGCATACTTTCCACTTTATAACCGCTGGGTTTGAAAAATAGTAACGAATAGGACTTGTGAAAAGGGCTTGTGATTCTGCGTAAGAAAAACATTATATTTACCTATTTCGGAAAAAAAAAACATTTTTTACTTTTTTCGCGAAAATGCCCTACAATATCGGGTGATCTCTTCATACATTTGCCATTACTTTCCAACTAGACGTCTAGGCAAGTACGATGTAACAAGTACCTGAGAGTTGTGTCGCAGACGTGTCGGTGTTGTCGACGCGAACCGCGTCGTGTTGCACCAACTCCTGCACGAAGAGTCCCTCCGCTGAAGACACTCCTGACAGCTCGGCGTCACGGCTGAAGATGCTGCTCACTCCAAACTGCAATACATAGATAGATAGATAGATAAATAGGATACTCTTTATTGGCACACCTCAGCAAAAGATACAGTGGAGACAAAACAAATAATTATAAATAGAGGCAGACAACAGGCGGTCTTATCGCTAAAGAGCGATCTCTACCAGTCAACCGTTGGGTAGCGGAAATAAAAACATAATCAAAATATAAATTTATAAAAAATTCTTTCAAAAAATATAAATAAACACTCCATTCTTTCACAAGTGCTTATCGTTAGATTGAACTTTATATAGGTGTCAGGTCGAAAACACAAAAAAAATATATTTTTTTGAACAATAGCCGAAATTGGTATACTTACTTTGGCCCAACCTCAGCACAATGCTTCAAGATGGTAGTGACAATCCTGCACGGTCAAGCTGGTCATCGATTAGTAAAATACTAGTATATCTATACACGTCGGTGAAATACATATAAAGTGTACTCTATACACAATATGCAGCACCTCAGTTGCTTACCTTTTTTAACCGCCTTCCAAATCTCAAAGGAAGGGGTTTTCAATTCGTCTGTATGTTTTTTTTTATTTTATTTTTTTTAATGTTTGTTCCTCGATATCTCCGTCGTTACTGGACCGATTTTGAAATTTTTTTTTGTTGATTGAATGTATATGCATACAGATTGGTCCCATTTTTCTCAGAACCCAGTTCTGATGATGGGATCCTGGAGAAATCGAGGGAACTCCTCAAATCTGAAAGGCATACATATGGTGATTTTTGTGTTTTTAAAGGAACAGCATGCATTTACGTACGGAACAGTGACATTTGGTGCAGTGGAACTCCTGATGATGGTCAGAATGGAACTCCTCAAATCTGAACGGCACACTTATAGTGACTTTGGTATTTTTATAAGAACAGCATGCACTTACGTCCAGAACAGTGACATTTGGTGCAGTGGAACTGCTGATGATGGTCAGAAGTCAGAACGGAACTCCTCAAATCTGAACGGCACACTTATAGTGACTTTGGTATTTTTATAAGAACAGCATGCACTTACGTCCAGAACAGTGACATTTGGTGCAGTGGAACTGCTGATGAAGAGTGAGCCGCCCCTGGTTATAGTTCCGTTCTGATAATCATTCTCATCTGTAAGTACTTCAGAATCATCCAGATTTCAAAATTGGTTCAGAAATGACGGAGATATCGAATAACAAACATTAAAAAATATACAGACGAATTGATAACATAATCCAACATTTGAAAGTATTTATCACCAGAACCCCAAAGGAAGGCGGTTTTTTTTTCTTAAAAATTATTTGGTCCCTAATACCTGGCAGCCGCTGTCAAACAGGTAAGTTGAGCATAAGTTGAGTAGTTGCACCACTTGCACCCTTTTATTAACCAATCCGGGCTAGTCTTAAAATGAGGTTTACTTTTTAATGCTACTTTTAAGTTTAGAACTAGAACTGCCTTCGTCCATATAGGCTACAGTAACTGCTCGCCATCAAGTGGACCATTATGATTGTTTGTCACGACTTAATATTAAAAAAACTCATAATTATCAAGTGGAAGAGAATACTTTATTTTAGATACCTATTTTTTTAAATAACTGGTGAGGCGTGGCGTGGGTGCTGCCGTTTTACTGCAGATATAGTTTTGCTTTGAAGTCTTCCTAAGGTGTACTCATAGCCATCCATCCTATTACTTACACACTAATGCAAAGCATGCCCAATAACACCAGCGCTAAACTTCCGTATAACAACTGGTGATCTCTTATACTGGTTTTTAAAAGAGTTGCGCTTTAACAACACATTCGCTACTACGATAGTGTATATTATACAGATTTATGCAGATAACTACCCTCTTGACCTGAATTATGAGCCGGTGCTAGCATTATCGGTTGCGCAAAGTCAACATTCGCTCAAGTTCAACTCTCTGGCCAGTGTAAAAAACCGGCCAAGTGCGAGAAGTAGGATAAACATCCGCAAAACGCGTGCGAAGCCGCGGGCAAAAGCTAGTTCTTTATAAAGTTAACCGATTTGGACAGTTTTTTCTTTATTTGAAAGAGATTTTTTTACGTATAATGTCGTATTAGTTTGAAGTTCGATATAATCCGCAAGGGTGGTTAAGTTGAAAGTTAAAATCTGAAAAGTTTTTTGTTAATAAAAAAAAAGTTTCCAAGGTACAGACACGATTTTATTTTTCCTGTAAAATTTAGCATAAAACCAATATTTTGTAAAAAAAACATAATTTTTCTGATAATTTTTTTTTTTCACAACAAAACATTAGACATTTAAAGTTTGCCCCCCTTCCATTTTGGCCATTTTCTGTAATTAATATTAATATATTTTTAAAAATAATAGTTTCAGCTTGTAGAGGTAACGTAGTGATTCAATGCTCTTTGGTAGAGGTTAAAAATGCTCATAACTGTTCCAAATTTCAAATTGGTAGCATAAGTAGTTCTCGAGATATTTAGAAATGTGACAGACAGACGGACAGAGAGTCGCCATAAGGGTTCCTTTTGTACCTTTTTGGTACGGAACCCTAAAAATCATAATTTTTGATCGGTAAACGAAGATAAAGGAGGGTGTGTATTTTTTACATTTTCCTTTGAAATTATTGTTTTTCCTCACCTCACCAAAAAAAATATACAAAATCGTTTTGGTATGTACTCGTACCTACAAGTTAAGCTCGATAGAAGGAAGTGTTATAAATCGACACGAAGTCCAAATTCCCTCTTCGCACGGGTATCATACGACATTTTTTCAGTAGGTAGGTACTGAAAGCCCTTTTGAGGTTTCGACCTAAAAGAAATGTACTAAGTACCTACTTTGCGTACTAGTGCGGGAAAAAACACCATATACGTACTGAAATAAAAAAAATATATAAACTGGTATATTATAATAGGTATGTATACCTACCTATAGCTCCTGACTGCGCTTTCATAATCAAATTAAATAATAATAACATATAATGAGACAAATCATAACAAATAAAATTATGCAATGTTGACTGTAAAAACATATTTATACTAGTGGCATAGCAAACGATAGGTTAATAAATGTTTAGAAGTTCAGTGCTTTCCCATATCTGTTTATGGCATCCTTTGCCCATATATTTTTGGACATTATTATTTTGGTGAGTTATTGGGCAGATTTGAACGGGAGCAGGTGTGGTGAGTGGTGAGCTAAGATACGACAGGTGTCATATGTCGGGATCGTTCTGGACGGTGCAGAGCGCGCGGTGCGTGCGGTCGCCGCAGCGCGTGCCGGGCGGGCAGCGGCTGCAGGGCTTGCCGCTCATGTAAATCGGAAAGCCCTCAATATTCCCAGCCGGACCGTAGTTACAAAATGTATATGCCATAATTTTAGGCTCTCCTAAAACTCTCCTAGTGAATTCGAGAACGCCCCGATGCAGCGGGGGTACCGCCGTACTTGACATAGTGGAAAAGTCGTTAAAATCTTGTTTACTCTCCGACGCCTCTGTCATATACTTTGTTCTGCGTAATAAATTTTCCCTTAGAGTTGTGCGAGTAACATTCTCAGAAGATTGCTGAAACCTTGTGTCGCTACGTCGACGTTTCCGAAAAACGGCACAAGAGCGCGCTCTTAATGTGCAGAGTGCTTGGGAACAACCTACGCGCCACGTAGACGCCCATGCCGCGGCCGAATACCAATGGGAGTTGCATCCACCTGACGCACTACAGTTGGTAAGTTTGAAGGACCAAATATTTTCTTGAGGTAAAACCCTCGAACCAGAAAACCAAGCGTCAACTGCATCCGCTAGCAGCTGTGCTTGTGTCATCTTAGCGACGACAGGCCTGACATCCATGTTTTGAAGAACATTAAATCGGAAAGTATTTCTACATTCGTCGTGTCTCTTCTGGCACTGCCTCGCCCAGAGCTCGGCCATCTCCTCGAGCTCGTAGTCCCAGTACATCTTGCGCATGTTGGCGGCGGGGGGCTGGCCGGGGTCGAGGCCCATGGCCACGTTGTCGCGGTGCCGGTTGTGCAGCAGCAGCAGCTGGTAGCGCATCCAAGTCGTCATGCCGGACGCGTACAGCCGCCCGCTCACTTTCCGCGTTGCGACACACATCGTGTGCTGGTTTCTCATCGAACAATGAGGATGGGCACAGTAGTCTATGGCTTTAGTTTTATTCACAATATCTCCAAATGCGATCCCTAAAATAAAATACTCCAAAATAAACAACGTAACACGCATTTCACACTTTTAAAATAGACATAAAACATAAACAAAGCATCTGCCAGATCATTAAATAATCATAATTTATTCTCTTTGAAAATGCTTTGAAACTACATAGTGACAGAAATAGTCAAATTTAATCGCCAAAGACAATTATATTTTCTATTCTACTCTGACCTAGGCCCTCAAGCAGAGCTTCCAGTGATCCGGTTACCTCTTTGCATACATATATCTACATTTTGCAATCTTATGTTATGGTACCTACCGTACAGCTGCTCTGATGACGGATACAGGACGTGGCTAAGTACAGTAGGTACATCTGTGATACTTACATTACTTAGTTGGCGCGATAACCCAAAATGAGTTCAGAGAACCAACTCCTATACATGTATACACAAAAGCACGCCACTTTACTCGGTCTTGAGAGGTATAGCGCCGGCTTTTGCCGACGCCGATCTCACGGAGGTCTACCACCACTCTATCAATGGGTGAAGATCAGGCAGTCAAAGGGCCTACTTGGAAAAACCGATTGAACGCCGTCCTGCTGGTCACCCAAAATAAAATTGTTGGGTGAATGGAGGACATCTGTGATACTATAGAACAATCTATTGTAAATGTGCTTGAGTTTCTATTATTCTTTATACCTATCTACGAGAATATTAATTTTATAAGAAAATAAGTAAAAGTTGAGGTATTTGCGGTTTATGGCTTGAAACAACCTTTTATGAAAATCATGATTAATCTGTCATGAACTCATCAAAGTGACGGATAAGTAAGTACCCACCTGTGTTTATTTATTTACGAATATAAATCACATTCCACAAATATATCCTTTCGGTGTTAATTATCTACTTGTGTATAAATTCTAAATTACCATGCAATGTCATTTTATCTCTTACGTATGTGTCTTCGTTCACTGGCTATGATAATAATGCTTGTAGCATTTTTTCTCCAATCCGAGTGTCCCTGGAACAATTATTCATTAAATTTTACATTCACTGCCAGCTACGGTACATACACCTTGGTCAGTTTAGGTCTTCTTTTGGAAGGAGGACTGTTCATATCTAGTGACAGGTTCACTACGATAATTCTTCTTGTTGTTGGCATCACATTAAATATCATTTGTGCCATCATTGCTTTTGGACAATATATGACTTATTTTCATAATCCCAAATGCGATGTAGACAATAGCATAGGAAAAGGTACTGCTGCATTCTTTATTCTACCTATCAGCGCTGGAGATTTGATTACCATTGTGAAAAGTGATTAAATTAGCGAGGTAATTATTACGCAGTCTTATTTAAAGGTAACTATATGATATTGTTGCTTACTACATATTGTTGCTTATCAAAAGGATGATATTTGCTTGTATCTTTATACGAATAACTGATCAAAACGTGCTTATGGCAAGCAAGAAAGTAGAACATTTCCCGGCCGCAGACACATATTTCTTTCCAAATTTGTTTTGATTCTTCGGAGTTAGACCATTGAGCTATTACTACTACGTACGTAGTACATTATACTTCAATGAGTTCTATACATTATACAAGTTGCAAATCAATGTCACTCCGTGGCGGTATAGTCTTGGATACCCCTATCGTTTTTTTGACTTTAGTCAAGCGCTAGCTTCAGTCGTCACTTTCGTCTTTGTCTTTGATCATATTAATTGTTTGTCTTCTTCGTACTCTGCTCTTTCGTTACGTATTCGTCCTATCGTCTTTGGTTTTATTCGAAGTTCATGTGACTTTGTCTAAGCTGGGAGATCTTACTTTGTGAAACTAATTACCAGCTAGGTCAAGCAAGCTAAGCAGCTGCATTAAATATTTTTGATATTAGTATGAATTTTCTGAAATGATCATTACGGGTCGGTCCCAACTTGCTAAATGAATGGTATTGTTTTGTTTCTTTTGTGCAGTTACTCACCAAAAATGCCTTTACGAGTAATTAAAGGTCAACCCGTTTAAAATACAACTGTACCATCTTCCGAATAATGTGGTTCAAATTCATAAAAAGCCCATTCGGATATAACACGTTTCGTCACCTCCAATAAGTAGTAGTTTATGCGACTGCATAATGAAGAGCATTAACAACAGAAGTGTGGGCACCTACACTATCTATATAGCCTATAGGTACCTACAACTTTTCAGCGTAGTCGTCCCAACGTAGGTACCTAATTAGATATTTATTTTTGTCTATTTCGTTTCCTAAGGTTTTTTAATATACAAAATATTCTGCGTAAATATAATTAAGTCACTATACAAACGCCTCTGCGCTGTAGTTTCATCATCATTTTAGGTTTAAGTAGTAGTTTAAGTTTACTAATGTACCAGTTGTGGCCAGCACCTTATTACCCTCATTACCTACCAGCGCTGATTTTTAGCCAGTCAAACAAGTTTGTCATTTGAAAAAAGAGCAAATTTCCCTATTGGGAAATAGGGAATATTGCTCCTTTTTCAAAGTACAGACTGAGAGACTATTAAATTTTACCTTAATTTCGTATCGGAACTGAATTATATTTAATTTTTTCAAGGTAAGTACGCCGTGTATTTTATCATCTGGAAGCATGTTAAAGAACGTTGTCCCCAAGATGTTAATATCACGACGGTGAGCTAAATATACCTATTTCTTTTTGAGTTTCGTAGCTAAAATAGTAAAAATCTGGTCCCTTATTAACACCTTATTAATATACTTAATATATCACAAGTGTTACATTATCAGTAATTGTCTAATTGTATTGGCCCCTGTACACATATGGCCAACGGTTTCACCAACCCCCTTGGCCAAGCGTGTAGAGGGCTACTTGGCCGTAAGTTGGCAGTTGGCGCTTGCGCTTGCCGGCCAACCGATTGGTGTCGGTTTTTTGTCCACACATCAAAGGATCTTGGCGCCAATGGCCAACTGCGTTTACACGTTGGCGCTTCATTCAGTTGGTCGTCAGCCGTCAGAGAGGACAGTAGTGATATATTTACGAAAATAATAAGTTTATCTATGCCAATAATAGTGTAGATTTTAGGAAATAAAATAACCTTGCAAATGTTTAATATATTTCCTAAAAAAGATAAATGTTCTTATCAGAATATTCAAAAAATTGTTAATATTGCAAATAATTTTATTTTACTACGGGGTTATTATTTTTTAATAATTTTTTTTCTGACAACGTTTATGACCTAGAATTTCCTAGATTTTTCCATTCCACGTCCATCTTTCATGAAGAGCCAATGCCAAGTGATTGGTTCGCCAATGTGTAAACAGCGGCTCTTATCTTGGCCAAGGGGTTTCACAAAGGGCTGGTGGAACCGTTGGCCATATGTGTACAGCGGCCAAATAAAATTGAGGACAGAGCTGTAGGTTTTTTCGAACCACTAGCTATAGCTTGGCAACAAAGAGTAGAAATTGAACAATTTTTTTATCATAGCAACACTTACTGTTCTCGTACAAAAGTGTCACAATAGTTGCCATATGCAAAACGGTTTACATAGATGGTGGCGCCTCTATTATTTTCTACAGTTTTTTGCCAGTCTGTAGGTAGGTACAGTTTGGCCACAGAATTATAGTTAAGCCAGAATGAGTAGTTAGGTCAAAAAGTGAGTCCACATGAGAGGGCATTGTTTGGGCTGGTGTCCCTCTCGAACATGACAATGTCAACATTATTCAGTTACGTCATCACTGTCATAAATTGGGGATACCAGTCAATTTAGTTACTACTAAATCTACTAATACTAAATACCCAATTGAAGGTATTTTTTAATTATACAAATCTTTGATTTATTGGCATCAAAATAATTACATTACAATTATTTGCCAATTCTTTAAAATACATATATCGAAACCCTAGTTTGATTATAACACTAAAATAATATAAGAAGTTATAAAATCAGGTAATATACAGATAAAAATACTACTACTATGGTAACCTCATTAACACTGGCCACACGTGCGAGAGGGACACCGGCCCATGAATGCCCTCTCATGTGGACCGTTTTCGCTAGTTTGATACGATCACCTTTCTGTCTCAGTGATAAGGTTCAATTTAGTATGGAAAAAAATGTGATTGCGCTGTGCCCTGTAAAGGTCTTTGAGTTTGGTAAAAAAGAGTAGAAACAGTTTTTTTATCTTAGCAACTCTTATAGAAAATCGTCGAAATATTTGCCACATGCAAAACGGTTTATATAGACGGTGCTATTTATATTTTCTACTATTTTCTGCCAGGCAGTAAAAATTATAAGATATACATTTTATATAAGTACCTAATACTTATGTATAGTAGCTACGTAGTTAGTGACCGTAACACAATAAATATAAGAAAGAAAAAATTAATAAGTATAAAAAAGTCTAAAGTAAATAAAACTCTGGTACTACGGCCTAAATCAAGACGAGAATGTAACATCTCTGGAGGTGCATATGTAACAACTCTAGGTTCATAGGCTACGATAACTAATTACCTTCATGCGAGCCGCATACTTCTTTGCCAACGACATGGAGTAGAAAATTACGTATTGCATTATGAGGTGGAGCCCTTGGTTTGGCCGGAAGCTTTGATACTGGAGGTGGGGCAGCTGGCAACTTTATAAATAAAAACACATCTACAACTAGCAACATTTACTTGACAGTTCGAAAGGAAAGTCGTCAAAGTCGGCAACTGAGTTGTAAAGTGAAACAAGATATTATTAAGTTTTTAGGAAATTATAGCTCCTTATTTTCTATAATGAGTTTACACAAAGCAAGGTAATTAGACAAATATATTTCTGTGTTACTCATTCGCATATTCTATATGATAATATTCATAATTAGGTACATTATTTTGATTGTTCACTTGTCTTGTTATCGCGATTTAAAAGGGCGTACTACTTACTTACTTTGATTACTTTTTAATTAATAGCCTCTTTTGGTTCCAAATAGTTTCTTAAAAAAAATTGACGCTTTGAAGGGCGTAAGAACCATAGCAATAATTCCTGCAGTTAATTAATGTACCTACGAGGAAAAAAATATTGGATCCACCTACCTGTTTTTATAAATATAATGTTAGGACTGTTACTTTCTAATTTTCTTAATTGTTACAGGATTAAACTTTTTGAAGAGATATTGGAGAATGAAGTGATTGATATCAATTCCCTTAGAAAACTAGCTTTCAATGGTAAAAATATCTATTTAACTGTTAAGACTAAAATTATTTCCTACTAAATCTTATTAAAAAAAATGTTAAAGGTTACACTCACCCTTGTTATTTAAGCAAACAATCTATTATATTTTCTGTTTGCTAGGAATACCCGATGACAAAGGATTACGGTCCCTGGTGTGGAAGATATTACTACATTATGTACCACAAGAAAAAAATGTTAGAGAAACAATTCTAACTAATAAACGGCAGCTGTATAACCAATACATAAGTAAGTTTATTGTGCTTGTAACTTTGTGCTTGTAACTGAATTTAGAAACAAATTCAATGTTATTTAATATTTTCAGATGAGATCATAGTATCACCAGGAGGCCCCAGTGACCATCCCTTGAACATGAGTCCAGATAGCTCCTGGAGTACCTACTTCAGAGACAATGAAGTCTTGTTACAAATTGATAAGGATGTCCGTCGTTTATGTCCTGACATATCATTCTTCCAATCGGCTACTGAATTTCCATGTCCAGAGGCATGTATAACTTAACAAAGAATAGTTTTAGGACTAGAATATTTTTATCATGAATTTTACTTTAAATATTCCTACAATGTTTAATTTTATTATAAGCTTAAATTACAGATTTGACCCAACTTTAAATATTGCAGATTGTAAACAGCAATGGAGTGAAAAGACTGCATAAAAGAGTAGAACAGTCCATGCTGAGGTACTCTACTCTTGAGAGGAGAGGCCTGGGGGTGGCTAAGGTAAGAATTAATGTGTATCTTCTGTCTTGTGAATACATTTCTTCATAATTTGTAGCACTATGAATGGCAGGAAAAATAAACTGAATTTTATTTCCTAAATCTATTTCTTTCTTATTTAGTGTTGGTACTGTCAAGTGCAAATATACATATCAGAAAAAAACATTCTTATAAATAATTGTACTACGGTCTTATTACACTGGGCTAAGATGCTATGGGACATATTTTTGAGTAAGATGTGTACATGCATATTTTTACACTTGACTGTACTAGTGGTACGTATGTTAAATCTGTTTAACATATTCATCCTGGCAAAAAAGTGCAACACTACTACTATTGTTGCACTATACCATAGACCAGCGGTTCTCAAACTTATTTTCCCATGGAACCCTTTTAGAAAGTAAAACATCTGACGGAACCCTTAATTTTTTTTTTATTGCAATCTTTATAATCAATAAGCTAGTCTCATAGCTGGGCACCGTTAATCAAATAGTTAACTTCGTTAATCGCTAATCCGTTACTAAAAAAGTTAACTTCGTTAATCGTTAAAGCGATACATTTCGACAAATTTAACGTAAGTTAAAGTTAATCGTTAATCCGTTAACACGTGAAAAAAAAATTAACTTTTCTTTAAATATTTAGTTGCATCAGTATCCACTATAACGTATTATATTTCTGTAAAAGGCCGAAGTACAGCTAGCCTATTGAACTCTAGGCTGCACGTGGAAGGCAGTGATCGCCTGAGCTACTGCCAAGAGCTGTGTCAGGAGAGATGCTGGCTGTGACGGGACTGTTGTGGCACTTTGGGCGGTAGAGGCTAGGGAAGCGAATGTGGTCGTAAATAGGGCTCGAATTTGCTGCCCTATCACTACAACAGTCGCCATGGTAAGGCTTAGGATTCACCGAATCAAAGTTAGTAAAAGCAAATCCATGTGAGAATACTTTTTTAGGTAATATTTCGGACTTTTAGCAATCGACATCGGTAAAACCTAGGATTTACCGGCAAATCATAGGATTTGCCGTACTTCGGGCTTTTATAGTAGCGTTCAGAACGTGTTTTTCGCAGCGCAGATGGCGCCTGTGCCCTACTAGATTAACGATTAACGGACTCGGAGAAATTTAACGGAAGTTAACGAGTCCGTTAACATTTTTTCAAGTTAACTTAAAAGTTAATCCATTAATCGAAATGTTAACTTCGTTAATTAACGATTAACGGATTAACGAGTTAATGCCCAGCTATGGCTAGTCTATGGCAGCCATTCTCAAAGTGTGCTCCGCGGACCCCTAGGGCTCCGCAAAGCCTCTCTGGGAGCTCCGTGTGAATTTTGGGTACCTGATATGCATATGCAACTTCAACTCTCTTCCATAAAACCAAATATTAACCAATTGTTAAAAAATAAAAAACAGTTCCATGTAATACCTCACATTAGAATCTAGTGATTAGATTTTACTATCATGATTGCTTATTAAATGAACCCAAAATTCACACGGAGCTCCCAGAGAGGCTTTGCGGAGCCCTAGGGGTCCGCGGAGCACACTTTGAGAATGGCTGCCATAGACTAGCTTATTGTATACTATGCCAAAAAAAAACATTTTCAGACAAATCATCTCAGCAAATATAATATTAATCTTAAAGTCTTCTTGTGTTACTCGACAGCTAAGCAACGAGATCCGACGGTCAGACAGCCAGCCGTCCGGCGACTACGAGCCGCTGAACGAGGGCTGCGAGGCGCACTGGGAAGTGGTGGAGCGCATGCTGTTCCTCTACGCCAAGCTCAACCCGGGCCAGGGCTACGTGCAGGGCATGAACGAGATCATTGGCCCGATCTACCACACCTTCGCCACCGACCCCAACTCTGAATACCGACGTGAGTACTCTAAACAATGTCAATGAAGGGAGAATACAGCAATACCGAAGTTTGTAAGTTTGACACTCGTAATTTACAAACTTTCGATCAAGCTCAAGTAGCAGTAGCTACTTCTATTAACACATACCTACTACTAAGCTAAGAGTAAGCAAATTGCGAACTTCGGTTTTCGCGTTTCAGAGTGACCCCTGTTTACGTGTACTGTAGCTATACATTGCGTTATTAGCTATGCACACCTATTCTGGCCATAAATGTCAATAAAAAGGATTTCTTCAATAGCGTGTATTTTTCTCTCGTCTTTTATTGCAATTCTCTGGAACGAGTTCGTGATTATTTGGCTATTTTTCAGAACATGCCGAGGCAGACTGCTTCTTTTGCTTTACCAATTTGATGTCCGAAATTCGTGATTTCTTCATTCGCACCCTCGATGAGACTGAAAGTGGTATTAACTACATGATGAACCGGCTCTGTGACTGTGTGAAGAAAAATGGACCCCAGGTTTGGAATCGAATGGAAGTTCAGGAGCTTAAACCCCAATACTATAGCTTCAGGTAAATTACTTAGATACTAACCCCCTTATTCATAAACGTACTCTAAAGTTATCAAGCCGATAAAGTTCGTTTGTCCCTTTCCGACGTATTGGTGGGATAGAAAAGGACAAACGAACTTTATCGGCTTGACTACTTTAGAGTATGTTTATTAGTAAGGGGGTATATGTATAGTATAGATAGACACTTTTGGTGTCAAATTCAAGACAAATTTTATCCACCTTTAATGTTTTTAAGTCGAATTCAAAGGCATTTCTAACAATATTAGCCTCTGATCTGAGAATTGATACAAAATGAAACAATTGTATTATTCATAACATTGTAGAGTGGTTTTCGCGCCTAAACGTAGAGTGGAGTCTACAATGTAGAGTGGTTTTCAGTAGGTTAATTTTTAAATCATTTTTTTTCAGGTGGATAACGTTGCTACTTTCTCAAGAGTTTTCCTTGCCAGACGTAGAAAGGCTATGGGATTCCTTATTTGCAGATGCGATGAGATTTGATTTTCTGATATACATATGCTGTGCCATGATTTTGTAAGTATTTATTTTTGGTTTAGGTAAATACAAATTAAGACGCAACAGATAACAAATTGTAGTCCTCATAAAGAACATTAATTACAATATTCATTCATTCGTATATTTTTATGGCTAAAATGTAAAATTGATTACAGACTAAATGTAAAATTGATTACAGACTCGTGGAAGACAACTTGCTCAGCGGCGATTTTGCTTCGAACGTCAAGCTGCTTCAAAACTTCCCTCCAATGGACGTCTCTCTTATACTGAACAAGGCTGTTGAAATATCGCAGAGGTAATACCTCTTGTCATAGTGTATTTGATACCTACTTTACAGGATTTTACATTGATAATTTAATACGTAAGTTTGGAGAATTTATTTCAAATTTTAGCATTTATTTAAACTTAAGAAGATATTATAGCTGTACTGTATGTAATTAATTAACGGTTAAAAAGAGTTTTCAGACTAAAAAGTGATAATAAACGGCCGGGGTAAATTTTGGTTGTTGATCGAAATCATTAGAATAAGAAAGACGTATGCTGAGAGTTTCGGACTAGTTCGATATTATAATTATATTTAATACCAGTTGGGGTAAGAATAACGTTAGTTTCTTTAATCCGGGGTAGAGGAACAGTAAGGGGATTCCGCAAAATTATTAGTTTTCCCCAGTGTTTATCTTACCCCATCTAACCTTGTGTCTTAAATGAAAGTAGTTACCAATGCATTTTTTTTCCATAAAATCATTTAAATACGCGCCTAAACGAAATAGGCTTTAATATGTGCTAAGATTATACTAATAACTGAATTTTAACATAAAACTCAAGTTAGGAAAGATTTCACTAGCTATAGATAGCATACTCGTATCATATCACCTTCATATCAATTTAGAAAGTCAATAATTTATTTTTTCAGTAGTTGTGAATAATTAATTATTTCTTCGTGGATCTTGTTGTCTGTCCTAAATTAAATGTTTACTTTAAAAACCGGCCAAGAGCGTGTCGGGCCACGCTCAGTGTAGGGTTCCGTAGTTTTTCGTATTTTTCTCAAAAACTACTGAACCTATCAAGTTCAAAACAATTTTCCTAGAAAGTATTTAAAAAGTTCTACTTTTGTGATTTTTTCATATTTTTTAAACATATGGTTCAAAAGTTAGAGGGGGGGGACGCACTTTTTTTTCCTTTAGGAGCGATTATTTCCGAAAATATTAATATTACCAAAAAACGGTCTGAGTAAACGCTTATTCATTTTTAAATACCTATCCAACAATATATCACACGTTGGGGTTGGAATGAAAAAAAATATCAGCCCCCACTTTACATGTAGGGGGGGTACCCTAATAAAACATTTTTTTCCATTTTTTATTTTTGCACTTTGTTGGCGTGATTGATATACGTATTGGTACCAAATTTCAGCTTTCTAGTGCTTACGGTTACTGAGATTATCCGCGGACGGACGGACGGACGGACGGACAGACAGACATGGCGAAACTATAAGGGTTCCTAGTTGACTACGGAACCCTAAAAAAGATATAAGATACTAAACCAAGGGACGAAGTAATCGTAATTTAATAATTATTAACTTATACCAAATAGGTAGGTAGATGTTTTAGCAACAATGAAGGCACACATCTATAATTTACAATTTACCTTAAACATTTTAGCACACAAACACCGTAAATCCATACTAATATTATAAATGTGAAAGTGTGTGTCTGTTTGTTTGTCCGTCTTTCACGGCAAAACGGAGGGACTAATTCACGTGTTTTTTTATGTGGAGATAGTTGAAGGGATGGAGTGACATAGGCCTACTTTTTGCCCCCCACTTCCCTAAAATGGGAGGGGGTGGAAGTTTGTATGGAGCATTCCGCAATTTTTAAATTTAGCGCGAGCGAAGCCGCGAGCAAAAGCTAGTAATTAATAAAAATGCATATTAAAATGTTGCAAAAGTTTGATGGTGGCTTATTCTGCATAAAAAAAGCACATGTACAAAAATTAACTATTATTATCTTGTACGAATTTAGTAGAAGTTAATTTTACTGTATACCTAAATCTTATTTTAACTATGAAATAGTTTTACTCAGATACGTTTCCATTCATTCGGATTCGGATTCATATCAGAGTTTAGAATCCTACGATTCGTTTTGACGAGCAAATAGCCAACAGTAGGTAAATAAGTTAAAGATTTTTTTGCAGAATATGCTAGGTAGGTAGAGTTGCCAAAGTCCAGTTATATTATTATTTAGATACTGTAACGTCTGTAACCAAACGGGGCTAATGGTACCTAGTATGTACATACAAGATGATTAAGAAATTATGATGTGATGTTTATGCAATTGATACGGTATAACGACAGCTGCCCTTTAGCACAACTTGCCTTGTCGCGCGCGAGTCCATACATCAAGCGCGACTTTCAGTATGGACTCGCGCGCGACATGGCAAGTTGTGTTAGAGGGGCAGGTCAGATCCAAAATTTATTGTATAATTTACACAGATTAAACTGCCACAAAACTTCGATTAAAATACAACTCCCATCTCCCGTATCTTTGCAAGTTGTTTTTCCAGGGCTTTCTATTTTCATCTTGCGTGCCACGAGTTTTTGAGGAGTTTTTTTTTTTTTTGCGTAATATATAATATGAATTAATCATATTGACTGGTTAGAAAAACTTTTATATTTAAAAAATATTCCTGATTTAAATATTTTTACTTTGTTCAACTTATAGACCAAGCAATAAAAAGCTGTAGGTAGAGGAAAATGAGAGGAACAAAATTTTTGACGTCGGAACTTTGTTTGGTCTAATTAGGACTTTTAACATATCCAAATTTTCCGGCCGTACCCCTAAAGTAGGGAGAAGAGAGGGATAGGAAGGTCCCTTTCTTCGGATTTTTGTTTATATCTCGAACTCAAAAAGTATGCATCCTAGTGACATGATGACTATTAAACAATAAAAGCTAATTAAAATTGCTGCAAGTTTGTTTCTATAAAGATTTTCGATACAAGATACGGTTATCGAAATATCCGCTCTTGAAAATTTATTTGGGAATCAAAACTTTATCTTGAAATCTACATCAGTAAAACTACCATGTCGTATTTGGTATCGTTTTCGTATAAATGTGCCAAATTCATTTACGGTATTACGTTTGACACTAATCGGAAGAAAAACGTTTCTAAAACCTTTCTTACCTAACTCATGTTCACGCAAACCGCTTAGCCGAATCATTCGTTCAAATTTAGTATATAGAGAGTTTGAGTCACAACTGTCACAAGACCATAGGATCGTTTTTATGTCAAAAAACTTGAAGGGTTTGAAATAAGGAGTCGCAGTAATACAGTTCCGGCGAAATCTGAGGTTAATACTGTTTGAAATTAGGTTTTAAGTCTTGTTTGGTATCAATTAAAACTATAACAAAGTTGCTTACCACTTATAGTTATTTGTTATACAAGGGGGCAAAGTTGTATTTTAACGCCGAGTGTGGAATTGAAAAGCGAGCAAGTGAAAGGATTCTATAGTTGAATCACGAGCGAAGCGAGTGGTTCGAGAATGGAATCCTGAACTTGCGAGTTTTTTAACACACGAGAAGTAAAATACATTTGCACCCGAGTGTAACACAAAACTTTTCCCCTCACTAATAGCGAGAAAACTACAACGCAAAAGATGCGTTTATCACTGCTTCCAGTAGTTCCACAGGTGGTAAAAATCATCTTTATTACTAGATTCACCTACTTTTATCAATTTTAAAACAGTTAATTTGAGTTTATTCAAGGTCAAATTACTTTACCCACTAGTGGATAAAATGCGTTTTTGCCCGCTGGTATTGAAGGACAAAACACGTGTTTCCGAGCTAGTGAGGGGAAAATATACAAATCGGTTGAGCGACTATTTAATTTTTTGATGTTCCATACAAAGTTCCACCCCACTTTTTAAACTCTTGAAGGATGAGTTAAGCAATCAAAACTATCGTATGTCCTAATCTGAGACTTAAACTATCCCTGTGTCAAACTTCTAGTAAATTGACTCAACGGTTTAAGCGTGAAGAGGTCTAAAATACGGAACCCTAAAAATATTTTTTTTTTTAATGTTTTTACTTCGAAGTGATGTTAATGTGCTACCAGAAATGAACTCAGCACCCCATATTTACACGGAAATTATACCAAAAATGACCTACCAGCTTTACATAGATTATCAATAAATATCGAATTGAGAGCAACTGAAAAACATTTAAGAGCGGATATATGGATGTATAAATAACTAAACAAGATAACAAACACGTACATGACTGAATGAAACGCATAGCAAATTAATTCAGCTTTTATTCGTTTCTCTCTCTTCCAGCCGGCTTGAGGGGTAGGGCTAAGGACTTTTGATGTTTAGCTTCTTACTAGTCTAAACAAAGTTATGCGGCCTAAAATTGTGTTTAAAGCATTTCCCTCTATACCTCTTAACGACTATTCGTGTGCTGACCTATTAATTTACAACAATTTAAAGGTGTCCAATTGTAATGTAGGTGGTACTTATCTGTAGTTAAATAAATTACGATTTATGTACGCATAAACATACCTACTTATATCTAGGTTGAACTCGATGTTTGTACATTTTTGATGCAAAGTAGGTAATTAACACTTTCGAAACCGGGCTCTACGCGGCGCTACGACATTTTCGCTACATACGGGGAAACCCATGTAATCGGCTACGCTTCTACGAGCGGTGTGCCCGACAGTCGGGTTCTTGGTAGCGAAAGTGTTAAGAAACTTATAGATTTGTTATAGATTTGTTCCTTACAAATTATATATTATAAAAATCTTTTTCACTTCATATTATTAGCTTTTATTTTATGCGAACACTTCAATCTCTATAAATAACTAATAGATATACAACTGATTGCCTTATATGACCTTGTCCCTATCCTTTTTATTTTCATAACATTGAAAACATGATTACTCGTTTCGTTTTGATGCTTTCTCTGAGCTCTTTGATTGTACCTACCTACCAATTCAGTGTAAGCAATATCTTTTGAATTATTCCATGTAAAATAAATGCAACACTACTATACTATACTTATAAATACGTACATTGTTTATTCTTGCTGTTTTGGTGTAATTATCTACGTTATAATATAATGAAGTCCATTGAATAACAAGATCAATTTTAACGCTATAATTGTTTAGTAGAATAAAATAAATACTCTTTAAAGACAATATTATATTACGTTTAACGAATCATTGTAATTAAGGTATACGAAAGAAAGAAATATATTTTCAGTGTGATTTTTTTTTTCAATAATAAGTACCTACCTAAGCACATCATTGAATGGGCCGACTGCGCCTAAAGGCGCCCATTGACTATTAGTCGCCCAGACAGCACTGGGGCATCTAGCGTTTAAAGGGAACTTTGCGCTCATCTTATCATTTGACCTCCCATTGAACTACACGATTGGAGCTCAGTGCCCTATCGTCTCGTCTGCTAAATGCGCTGACCTAATTATTGTTCAATGATGTTACTACGTAGTTTTTTTTTACTCTGAGGTAACTGTATACTTACTCGTAGCTGGAACATTGATCACCGTCAGGTCTATTGAGGAATAACGACACCGGCGGCCCACCCATATACGTCAATCTTCCAACCCTTAAAAAACAAAAGGCGTCTCTCATCTATGAGGCTAGCACGGCGACGAAGATCTATAATATTATACAATCCCTCTGGTGTTATCCTCATTCTCTTACTGCAGTAGTGCGTAACCTTTAACCCTTAAATGCATGATTTTTTTCTTTTAACTAGAAATTAATAATGTGATAGACAATGGTTTTCTGACTCTAGGAAAAATAATAAAAAAATATTTAACATCGATTTTAATACTAAATCAGTGTTAGAAGTAAAATAGGCTAAATCTTACTTATATAAATATATAATTACTAGTAAAATTTATAAGAAAACTTTTACTACTATTAAAAAGGTACACTATTTGAGAAACCCCTATGATAAAATGATTAAACATAAAATAGTTACTAACTCTGAAAAAATCTGCCTGAATCATGTACTAAAAATCACCATCATCCAGTTTTTTCACACTTTTCCGCCATTTTTTCTTAAATAAAAACATTATTTCCAACCATTTAAGAAAAAATGGCGGAAAAGTGTGAAAAAACTGGATGATGATCCTACAGATCTAAGAAAAATAAATAAAAAAGTCCAGCTTATATTTTGGCTAGTTTATTAAAAAATACATGCATTGTAGCCAAATGGCAACAAAATGCATTTAAGGGTTAACATAATATAGTCTCAGTACTTAAAGTACTAAGGTTGACTAGAGTAGCAAGATAGATATGTGCCACAGAATATACATAAGTACTCGTATGGTATAAAAGTACTAGTAAATACTAAAGTATCTGAGAAAATACTATGGCAGAGAATTAATATTTTCCACTACCTCTGTGACAAATACGTAGTGCACGGGTGAAAACATATTAACATTATTAACGGTCATAAATTCACGGCATATAATATCACCACCTTACTAAAATGGTATAAAATGATTAATCTCCATTAACCATTTTCAAGTTTGTGCTCAAAACATCAAAACAGAATGACTAATGATGACACAGGCGAGCCAAACATGGAGTGAAGATTGTTGAATGTTAAGTATTATGGATATATTTAACATTATTATTCTGATGGTATGTTTAATAACTATAATAAGTAGGTACAAATAACCGTTGTAGGTACCTATATAATATTTTCCAAACCTAAGACACTATCTTTTAGCGAACATTAGATAGAGATCTTACCGAATGCCCAATAGTTACATTACAAAACATTCGGCTTAGGTACTACTACTACTACTACTACACATACACCTCAAATAAAACCATGAATTGGGATGTCCTCCAAGGATATCTCAAATTGAAAGCATAGGCGTATTATAAAATCATTTAATCGTACAGAATAATTGTAGCAACAAGCAAACGTCCTGTTGATATTCAATAAATCTATGGTTCCCTAAGGGCCCACGGTATGTGATGATAAGTTTTCAACGCAAGCGCGGATCCAGCTTCGTGCCCAGGGGGGGGTCACGTGGTAAAGGCTCAGGCCCCAGAGGGGGGTCACGTGGTCTATTTGTATGGCCAACTTGGGCTCCAGGGGGGGTCATGACCCCCATGACCCCCCCCCCCTGGATCCGCGCATGTTTCAACGATTTGTTTCGTATATAAGAGCGTAGAGTTGACACAGGAATAATATTGTACACAGGAGCCTGATCGCGAACTGCTCCAACCGCCGACAGATCTCACGGGGACCGTGAGAACATTCATTATAATTTCATAAGATAGGGAAATAGGGATCGCTACGTGTTGGACCTTTCGCTATCAGGCTGCGATGAGTTAAAATGTTATTAAAATTCAAATATACTATTGCAAACTTGATAGAATTGATACGTTAATTCTGTAAATGTCATTTATTATACGTGGTTGTACCCTACAACACTTGCGTAGATCGTTGTCGTGGCTCTCCACTAAAGCAAAGCTTAACTATGGATGATTAAGTATGATTCACTACTGACATTGTGTATAACAAAAATAACGGACTGCCGTTGGCTGCTGCTGATCGGTGTCGTCAAGGAAATTACATTAAATAAAACAAAACATGAAAACTAGAAATATAGTTTTAGTCATGTATTACAAAAGCGGTGTCATAAGATTAAATTCCACATCACTAACACCGTGGCCTACAAATTTAGCCTAATTAGTTTTACGAAAATCAGAAACGGGTTGGGTTATATCGACGATATTATTCCACAATATTATTTTATTGTTTCAAAACTATGAATCCGAATTCAGGATGACTTGGACCTCTCAAATGAAATTTTAATATTGGTCTGAGTTACCCTTTTTGACTGCGAATTGGTACTTACTTAAATATCTCTGGATTCGTTTACGAATGTTTCCATGAGCCCTATACATTTTCGAGTTTTAATGTGCAATTCCAAAGCAACAATCTAAAATGATCCATTATGTATTGTATAGGCAACACAATCGACTGATTTGTGGCTTTGCAGGATCATTTCGCCGAGCTACTAGCGACAATAAATAATAATACTTGACATCCATAGTAATAACTTAATTTTTAACAATAACTATCTGATTGCCCCAGTAGTATTTTCTCATAACATAACCGTCTAATCACGCGTTTAAGGTCTAAAAGTCCTGGTCATTTGTTTAGCAGCACCGAGCTTGCGTTGCCAGCTTTTTTTACATTTTTTACACTTTCCGACGATTTTCATTTGTTTGTTTTTTACATTTTCCGACGTTTCCCGTTATCTCACTACCTTGATGAGCTACGACATCCAGGGTTATGTTACATTGCGGTTCTATCTTTGCTTTTTGTCCTACTTATTAAAAAGAAAACAAATTATTTGTTTCATTCTGATTTATGATTATATCATAATATCAGTAACTCAATCAAGTAAATGAATTAAGCAATTATAACAAAGGCAGGTATCCTATTTCTTCAGTATTATTACAATAATGTAGCTAGGTCGTGCAAAGTATAAATAATCTACATATCTAATTAGACTTAGATATTAACAATAATATTACAAAAAGTATGAACCGATCGGCCGCCTCGTGATCTCGGCTCGCGCGGCGGCGGCGGCGGCGGCGGCCGGCTGCTCCTCGGCACAGTGACACCTACTTTATCCCTCCATTCATCTTCCTAAATGTATGTTATATACAGCTTTTTATCAACAGTATAAAAGCGACTATTTGCATTAGTGGATTACATTACTTCCATAAGTACAATAGCAACTAATGTAATAAAAAATATAAATTTGCTGTTTATTTATTTGCTGTTAAAATCATAATATCGTAATCCAATAGGAAATAGCCGCCTTCTCACAATTCATTTTAAATAGGTTAAATTCAATAGAATTTCATACGATAATAAATTAAAGACAGCGTGAATCACATTACGTGTATTCGATCAAAAAATTGTAAACATAATGATAAAAACAGAGAAGTGTACCATCAAATGCATCAATTCAATAAAATACCAATGTCTTGTACTAATACAATTTCATTAATACTCTGAGCACATAATATACATACATATAGTGCTCGAGAATATATGATATTGATAAGTATATAGCTCTGGCTTATCCATAAGGATAAATGTATCCCAAGCATCCACACAAATAAGGACTCTGCGAATATTCGTGGCATCTTTCGCTGTCCTGATGACACGAAAGAGAATCCCTATGCATGGACACATCACATCAAATTATTAACATTTTTTTTTTATTCTTACCATCAATAAGTAAATAAATAACGATTAATTAATTAGATGTTGCTAGACGGCTAAATAGTCATAAACAAAAGAAGGACTACAATATTTAAAACAAGTTGTTTCTTGTAGACAAGTGTCATTTCCGACTAATAACCCGCTCCGCACAAACCTGGATCGCATTTTGCAGAAAAAAGTGTTTGCACATAATGTAAAACTGCGGCATTTCTACTACAATTGGTACAGGATCCGTAGCTCACGTCGATGACTTACATCAAATGCTCAATATGTCTATGCTCGTTACATAATGCTACAAACACTGGAAAAAGAAGACACCTTCCAAATTATGTCAATACGTATCTATTGCTCTACAAAAACTATTAGGATACGTCAGAATTGAAATTGAACATTGAAATGCATTTAATATTATCTTAAAAAATAGGTAAAAACCTAATTCGTACACTTCATTGTAAAAAGCATTTATGTTTCCAAAACACTACTGGACGCAAGCGTAAATTATTTTAGAGGGATACATTAATATCGTAACAACAATCATAACATTCATTGATAAATTTATTACATTTAGACCATAATTATGTTGAAATAAGTTCCATCCATTGAGTGATCTGATCGCTTGAAGTAGCGGGTGAGATGACATCTATGCGGCCCGCTGTTTAAATATCCAAACATTTCAATTTCTGCACGTTTCATAATACTTTTTTTAAATAAACATATAAAAATATACATTAAGATTACGTCTAAATATTATTTAACACATTCAACTCTAAAGTAACAGTTCTAAAATAAATTATGTATTCCAAAAATTATGACATTCATTGTAACATGATTATTACAGTAAATATTTTTACAATTGTAAATGAACCAGTAAATTTAATTTATATGTAATCTGCACAAAATTATTAATATTATTAAATTTGACACGCCAACATAGTTGAAGTTGACCACTTTAATGTTCTCTCTTCTGTTATGTACTTTCTCTGCGAAAGTAATAATCCTGAGATTCAATAGTTTAATCATTCGCATGATGTACAAGTGCGACATATCACTGGATTTGCGAACAGATTTATCAGTATAATCAATAAATTAAAATCTTACGTTTTCAGTGACACTAGCTAAATGAAATAAATACTTTTCTTTGTACCTTAATTTGATAGATATAATAGTAGTAGAAGATACGTTATAATAAATATTTACCCTCATCTATTATTTATGTGTGATAAAGAATATGTATATATGACAATCGGTCATTTATTATCTATCATTAATACATAACAGATGAGGGTATATGTATATTATGCCGGATCTTAAATCATAACGTCGTTACATTCATTAACAAATGAAAGTATATTTTAAAAATGCAACTATGTGTAAATTAGGTTCAAAATTAAAGTAAGACATTTATTGTTACGAGTTACACTCACTCGTTAAGGATTCCGTACTTTGTAGCCATTATATAGGCAACAAAAACGTTGTATACCTACACTAAATAGGAAGTAAACATTTTATTCGGGTTCGGGAAGTTTGCAGTAAAATTGTCAATAGAAAAGTGAATTTAATGAATTAACTTAATACTATGATTTGTTTTTACAAATAGAGTACGAGATTTCATAATCATTAGGTAAATGCGATATTTTGTTTGTTTTGTTTTGATAGTGATAGATTATACTTATACAATAGTAGTACCAAATAAGGTATATTAAGGGTTTTGGTAGGTACGGAACCCTAACTAACAGTAAGTAAGTAGTAGACAAGTATTTGTAAACTTGTAATAATAGTAAAATATCACAAATAAAATATTTATAGTCGGAAAAACCGTATTGATAACCTATTAATTTCAATAAATGTAATGATAGAAATTCATCGCGAAACGTTAAAATTGTGAACATGGGTAAAAATGAAATAGCACCGAGTAAACACCGAGGTCTTGATGGGTCATGCGACGTATAGAGAAGCGAACGTACGGTGCGGGCGGTGCGCAGTGCGGCGGCGCGGGTGCGGTTACTGCAGCACGCAGCACTTGCACTTGGGCTTCTTCTTGATGGTGACGTGCTCGGGCTGCTGCGGCTCGGCCGGCGGCGCGCGGCTCACCTCCACGGCGCCCGCGCGCGGCTCGCCCGCCGCCGCGCCGTTCTTAGTGCCGTTCATCGCCTTCGGGGTGCTCGCCACCACACCGCTCGATGCTTTCGTCTGGGGCGAAGAGGGCGCATTTGCCTGTAACCATAATAAATCATCAGGTCCATCACAGTTATTTCATTTTAATACAATGTGTGGATTAGATGGAAAGAGTTTGAAGAAGAGTTCTTATACTTCTTTAAGAGAGACATAATAATATAAATGTCTTTATTTTTTATTACAGAGCACAAGAATGTCACTTTGGTACATATTTATCTTATCATGTCATACAAGTGTCGATGTGTTGCGCACCTGGTAATGTTTACGTCTACAATAGACAGAATTATATATAAAGAAATATAATTCATTGTTTCTCAATTCACACAATATTTCTCAATTACACCAAACCATCAAATTATTTCGACATTCATTCACAATCACATTGCACGTTTGAAATCGAAGTTGTTTACGATGTATGAGTTCACTTCTAAAAATACTCTTAATTTACACTCATATGTGTAGGTACAGTGATTACACTAAACATTCAACTAAGGTATCAACAGTATACAAGCTAAGGACCGCGTCGTAGTTAGTCTTCGTTGAATTTAGTCATTTGCTCGTTATTTGGATATCTTATAGTTATATGGCTTCGTACGTATGTCTGGCTAGTCAGTGATGTGTGAAAGTTGTTCTAAACTAATTAATTGTAATCAATATTTATTTGACACCAGTGCTTTGCTATGTGGACCAGGGAACATGACTTGTAGATATCAAACACATGAACATAGCGCATCTCGGGTCGATAGATATAACAGGTATCAAGTGGGTACTCACACTGAGGTTGTTAGCATGCTGCTGCTTCTCCTCCTCCACGCAGGGCGCGAGCTGCGGCTGCGCGGTCGGCGTGGGCGTGATGGGCTTGCCGCCCTTGATCAGCGACACGATCTCGTCCGCCTCACGGCTCAAGTCGCCGTCCGGCCGGAACGGGTTGTCCCAACCGCTCTCCGTGCTGTAAACACACAACTATGTAAGCGCTTGACACCACAAATCCAGGGATAGACTACGTATGTAAGCTATGTTACATGACACTCACTATCACTTGACACCAAGGAACCCTACGTCCAGCCCCTCTAGCACAACTTGCACTGTCGCGCGCAAGTCCATACTTGAAGTCGCGTTTGATGTATGGACTCGCGCGCGACAAGGCAAGTTGTGCTAAAGGTCAGGTATAAACTATGTCACATATGTTCGACGATACGTAACGCCAATTCGCTAATAGTCACGTTGTCTAACTTAGCTCGAAATGTCTGGAGTCCAGTTATGAGTACTTACACAACAACCAACCAGGCACGAATCAAAAACCGAGGGCATAGGTTTTTGATTAGAGTTCAGATCAGAGATTTAACAGACAACAAAATAGGGTGTAACTTGGGTAGCACGGCTTGTAATAATGTTTGTTATTATGTTCACCAACATTTTCACCTTTCCAATTTAATTTTATGATAGATTCTTAAAAAATAATACTGCTAACTATTCGGAATATGTCAATAATAACAAGATTACAGATAAATTGTATGTTGATCAATAAACGGATTCTCTAATGCAATTAGAAAACTGATATTAAATAAATAAATAATAACTATTATAAGACATTCTTACACAGATTGACCTAGGCCCACGGTAAGCTCAAGAAGGCTTATGTTCAAATACAAATTTAATCTCTATACCATAATTAGTCTCAATACTTTCAGTATTCAGGTATCTTGTTTATAAAAACTTTGAAACAACGTAAATACAAGGTAAATACTTACTTTACCGAGTCTAATTTCGTGATAAAGAACGGTAAGCATCAGTATGAAATTAGTTGCGGTGTCGGCCGGCACTGAACAAAGCGGTCGAGCTACCGGCCTAGATCTAAAAGGATGCAAGTGTAGTGCTATAAGGTACGAGTAATTTGAAATAGTCTATTTGACTAAACTCATGAGCTAACGCTGAAGGGCTAGTAAACCGTTAAAATCGAGACTCGTAATTTAAAAATGTCGCGTGTTTTCTCCTTGTGATAAAACACTGATAAAATTTTAGTTACTGGTACCAGTTAGTCTTCGACAACCAAAAATTAACGTTATTCATAGTGCACGAGATCCCACTGGCATTGAATCTGAGTGGATAGTTCTGATGACACGAGTTATTGTCATTTTCGAATAGGCGTTCCACAAGTTATGATTTCAGAAATTCGCGCGTGTTCGTGAATGAGACGGTCTGGTGATGGAGACGGTGGTTGTGGAGCAGGCACATACCTGATCTGTCGGTTGTAGGCGGCGTGGTCCGCCATGTCGGTGTGCGCCGCGAGCAGGGCCGCGTACAGCTCGTGCGAGGCGGGCGGCGGCGGGGACAGGCACTGCGGGCGCGCGCCCTGGTAGAACGAAACGCGAACCTTGGCGCGCTCCGAACTGAAACACGTTACAAATACATGTTATTATGGCCCAGTAATACGTGATTGGTCACAGTAGGTCAGTTATTATGTTCAGGTATTGAGCGACGCTAACGCGACTTCAGAAAATCTCTTTAGACAAAACAATATTTATTTTCGATGTCATAATACTCATAATACTAAACAAGTGCGCCCATGTACATAAATTATATTAATCTACTTTAATAGCCAGGTCTACACAGAGCAAGCGGCGTCCCGACTGTCCGGAGGCAACGGCAAAAGTCCAATGTAAACATGCCGGCCGTTTGCCGTTAAAGGGAATTGCCTCCCGACTCTGATCACTCTTTGTGAACCTGGCTTATTCTGATGAATAATAGAATCATATTATAGTATATTCTTTCTGCTCAGGCAAAACAAAAGACAATTGAGAAATAATTCGCTTGGCAGCATTCATTACATCAGACTTATTCTTTAAGCTAGAGCACTAAACTAACGCTGTAAAAACTAATTTTAAATGGTGACATTTTTATTAAAAGGTCAACTAAATCCAACACCCACTTGGTTGATGCTAACATAATATACATATGCAGCGAGAGCTCAGCCTTGCATTTGCTTGTTTGAGTGTATATGTGAACAACAAACAGTAAACAGTTCTAATGGTGAGGTGCTACTACACACATACATGGTAAACATTTATAAATATTCAGTGCAGCATACAATCCAGCAAAGATATTTCAATAGTTTTTGCATAGAAAGTTTGCTTTTCAACTGACTGAACTAAAAAGTAGATGTTACACATACAGACAAATATGTAAAGAACAATAACAACAAGGAGCCCTTGTATATTGTATTCATTAACACATTCACTGTGGTACGTCTTTACACCTCTTACAAAGTATGGTTCATTTCAAGTTAGGTTAATTTCCGCAGCGAAGGTGTTAAGAAAACTGTGCATAACAGCAACATTTATATTAATATAAATAAAATTGACTCCAGAAAACCGATTTATTTTTGTATAACTGGAAAACATACATTAATATTAGACTTATTACTTGGAGTTTTTCATAATTTAGAATATATGTACAAGTACAATCATTCTGCGCATGCCATTACACCTATAGTATACCTAGGGTAACCACTGTAACCAGTTTTATTTTTCAGAGTAGTCCCATTTTGACAGCTCATCATAACCAAACCTAATTGAAATATCTAGTTCTATTAGACATTATTTTATATTCCACCGAAGTGTCCAACTAGTTGTTACATCACACAAGTAAAATCAACAAATTGGTCCTCCACCCACACATGACCTATTAGCATCAAATGTCCCTGTGTCTGGCTCCACAATGTGAACATCTGACATCATTCTAGCCATTACAAGTCATGATTCAATACCTATTTAAGGTAAAATGGACCGCTGCACAGCTTAATTGTGGCTGCAAGGTCACTCTGTTTGCCACGGCAGAACTCCCGATCCACTTATTCTATTTATGAGTAGCCAATTAAAACTAATATTGTCATCAATTAGAATAACTCCTGTCTCAGTTTATTGCAAGTACCTATTTAGATACAATTAACAACATTACCAATGTTGTACACTTTAATCTCTAAAGTCTAATAGATGAATTCTTGCAACGGTACCCAATCAAGTAAAAGAAGCTATTTAGACTAATGTTGCTGAATAGTCATTCAGTTTTTCTATGCAAATGTATTAATGCAACAGCTTATTATAGGATTGTACACGAAAACAACTTTAACTTAACTTTTCTTTAAAGTAAATTGATGCCTAATATGCTTATGAAGTTCCTAATTTAATTTTGTCAGGGTGTTTCCCTAAACAGTGTCAATGAGATATATAGAAAATGATTATGTAGTTCCTTTTAACCATATCCTATGCATGGTGGCCTAGCTAGCACAGGACGCAGCCGCGATGGCGTCGAAGGTTACCCGCGCCTCGCAGTACGGCACGGCGGGCAGGGCGGCTCCTCGATCAAGGAAGCCGATCACTGATATCAATATTATAAATAGAGCTTATGATTTCGAAACGTCTGCCAATTCATGTTTACGATATGAACATAACACGCCGAGTAGTGACCTTGTGTTCTTGATGGCAAAGGAACGAAAAGTCATTTTAATGTTTATAAATCAGTCCTCGTGACGTCATGATGACGGAATCTCGTGAAAATTTGTTTTATGTCTATTAACTTTACATCTCATATTAAACATTAACGTCGCATAAGCTGATACGTAAACTAAACAAACTTTAAAATGTAACAAGTTATTGTTTTGTAATAGGTACCTTAAACAATCAAAATATGATCGGCGTACATTCGGCGAGTTAACACCCAAAGAATGACGTTAAAATGCTCACTCACCTGATAAATATCACAATATTTCAACAACTACGATTATCACTGGCCACTTGTTATGAATCGCAAATACTTATACTGACACATAGAATTATAAATTTATAAACAAAAGCGCAATATGCGCAACACGGGGTTTGGCTCGCTAGTAGACGCTTTTCGCTCCGTCAGTGTTTCCAACTTCAACCAACCCAACCCAACAAGCATCGATCTCGGAAGTTGCTAGCACGCAATACGAATGGAACGGAACGGAGAGGAGCAGCGCTATTCGTTCGTTCACTTGTTCGGCTAGTGACGTAACACATTCACAGAATTAAAAACGAAACGTTATTTTTTAACCCTTAAATGCATGAATTTTTCTTTTAACGAGATATTAATATAGTAAGGCGGCGGAATTGAAAAAAGTCGTCTAGTTTTGAAGTTGATGTGACTGGAGAGTATACTGCTGACAAGTGGTATCGTTGTGATCGGTACACTTTACTGAGTACGAAATAATGACTTGTCGCATTCTCAGACTGTAGGGGGTTAACTATGACGTCACAAAGATCGCGGTCCCGGGTTTCAATTTTTTGCCAATTTGTCTAGAACTCCTTATCCAATTTTGAAAAATGAGGTGTCGATTGAAAGCGTATAACATGCTGATTAAGATTTCTTATAAGTGAAAAGTATAGTTTTGTTAGTTATTTTTTAATTAACAATAATGCAAAAAATACTTTTTTTTACTCTCTTTTTTTATTTTTGTGACTCAAAAAGGCAATGAAAACGGCCACTTAGCTAAAAAATATGTTATGTAAATCATTTAGCTACATTATTAAGCTATCTGTTGCTTTTAAAATTTCTACGATCGGATAATAAATTGACACGCGTTCCCATACATTCGGCGTCTACCAAATTACACCTCGCGCAAAATTCGTTTCAAGCAGATATACCTCTAATCTTATTCATCGTAACCTATCAATATTGGTATCATTTGAAAGTACAATTAAAGTCCTTTAAGAAACAATATCAACCATTTTCTTAAAATCAATAATCGCCAGTCTACGGTGGTTACAAAGAAAAAAGCGGGGATGCAATTTGAGGGTCTCTAGGTTTGATACCCTAGACGAGTTTAAAAGGGGAGGTAAAGGTTACATATGGGTTGTTCTCTGGCCTGAAAGCTACACAGAGGCCCAGGGGAGGAAAAACTAGGGTTTAAGTTTAGTTTTAAGTTATTTTTTCTTTTATTTGTTGATTTTATTGTGTTTAATTTTTTTTAATTTTATCAAGAATACACGCTGGTTTTTTTTTGTGAAAATACCCTTTTTTATGAGAAATGAGATGAATTTCATGGCATTTTTCGATAGAGACTAAAATTAACTTTCAAATAAGGCCACATAGTCATACTTTTACTTATATAATATTAAGGGTAATAGCCCCGGCGGAGTAGTGCAAGCGGGACAGCAGTGTAGCAATCCATAGACCTGACTTCACTGGTTCCTCAGTGCCACACATAGTCTTACGAGGTGGCCTGCGTGCCCTGCTCTCTAATATGTGGGTCAATACTGCTTAAACGCAAACGATTGAGATGTGTGATTTTTTTTGACACTGAGTGTATTTGCAGGAGCTGCATGTACTTATCAAGTGTACCCCAACAACTATTTCATATTTATAACGCATTATTAATAATAAATATGCTCTTAATGTTATCTTGACTTCTGTTGAATAATTATGTTTTGAGAAAAGTGGCTAAAAGTGATGATTATAATTACTAAAACATTATAGGTAACTTCATTTTAGTGATTTAATGTGTATAACGACCGAAGTCCAATCGTTTTGATTTTACGATTACTTTTTATTACCTACTGGGTCAAAAAACCGCACCTCTAAGTCGTTTTTCAAACGGTATTACTTGGTACTATATAAGTAAAAGTATGACTATGTGGCCGTATTTGAAAGTTAATTTTAGTCTCTATCGGAAAATTTATCACATTTCTCATAAAAAAGGGAATTTTCAGCAAAAGAAACCAACGTGTATCCTTGATAAAATTACAAAAAAAAAATAAACACAATAAAATCAACAAATAAAAGAAAAAATTACTTAAAACTAAACTTAAACCCTAGTTTTTCCTCCCCTGGGCCTCTGTGTAGCTTTCAGGCCAGAAAACAACCCATATGTAACCTTTACCTCCCCTTTTAAACTCGTCTAGGGTATCAAACCTAGAGAACCCGTAAAATTGCATCCCCGCTTTTTTTCTTTGTAACCACCGTAGACTGGCGATTATTGATTTTAAGAAAATGGTTGATATTGTTTCTTAAAGGACTTTAATTGTACTTTCAAATGATACCAATATTGATAGGTTACGATTTCGGCGTCTACCAAATTTTGGTAGACGCCGAATGTATGGGAACATTGGGAACGCGTGTCAAGCGGTACTGGGCCTAATTAGATAACCCGCCCTATTGTTAAGTTTCGAGTACGTATTTGAAATGGTATGTGCTTGTAGTTTGCTTATTTATTATCTGATCGTAGAAATTTAAAAAGCAACAGATAGCTTAATAATGTAGTTAAATGATTTATATAACATATTTTTTAGCTATGTGGCCGTTTTCATTGCCTTTTTGAGTCACAAAAATCAAAAAAGAGAGTAAAAAAAAGTATTTTTAGCATTATTGTTAATTAAAAAATAACTAACAAAACTATACTTTTCACTTATAAGAAATCTTAATCAGCATGTTATACGCTTTCAATCGACACCTCATTTTTAGGGTTCCGTAGTCAACTAGGAACCCTTATAGTTTCGCCATGTCTGTCTGTCCGTCCGTCCGTCCGTCCGTCCGTCCGTCCGTCCGTCCGTCCGTCCGTCCGTCCGCGGATAATCTCAGTAACCGTTAGCACTAGAAAGCTGAAATTTGGTAACAATATGTATATCAATCACGCCAACAAAGTGCAAAAATAAAAAATGGAAAAAAATGTTTTATTAGGGTACCCCCCTTACATGTAAAGTGGGGGCTGATATTTTTTTTCATTCCAACCCCAACGTGTGATATATTGTTGGATAGGTATTTAAAAATGAATAAGGGTTTACTAAGATCGTTTTTTCATAATATTAATATTTTCGGAAATAATCGCTCCTAAAGGAAAAAAAAAGTGCGTCCCCCCCCTCTAACTTTTGAACCACATGTTTAAAAAATATGAAAAAATTCACAAAAGTAGAACTTTATAAAGACTTTCTAGGAAAATTGTTTTGAACTTGATAGGTTCAGTAGTTTTTGAGAAAAATACGGAAAACTACGGAACCCTACACTGAGCGTGGCCCGACACGCTCTTGGCCGGTTTTTCAAAATTGGATAAGGGGTTCTAGACAAATTGGCAAAAAATTGAAACCCGGGACCGCGATCTTTGTGACGTCATAGTTAACCCCCCCACAGTCTGAGAATGCGACAAGTCATTATTTCGTACTCAGTAAAGTCAACCGATCACAACGATACCACTTGTCAGCAGTATACTCTCCAGTCACATCAACTTTTTCCGAGACCCTCTCGCCGCTCTACTAATATATGTGATAGACAATGGTTTTCTGACTCTGGGAAAAATAATAAAAAAAATATTTAAGATCGATTTTTATACTAAATCAGTGTTAGAAGTTAAATAGGCCAAATCTTATTTATATAAATATATATATCGTAATTGGTAAGTTTTATTAAAAAAAAATACTACTATTAAAAAGGTACACTATTTGTGAAACCTTTATGATAAAATGTTTAAACATAAACTAATTACTAACTCCGAAAAAATCAGCCTAAATCACATACTAAAAATCGCCATCGTCCTGTTTGTTTACACTTTTCCGCCATTTCATCTTAATCCTTAAATAATAAATAGTAAATCATTATATTATTTAATTTATTTAATTGTATATTAAATAATAATAAGTAATGAATAATAATTAAGCACTAAATGTGATTTTGGATAGCTACATATCGAGCCACGGGCCATCAAATATATGATGCATATATACATCACCATGCATTTAAGGGTTAACTCGTCAAGCTAGGAATATACTACGCGACCGCGACCGCGGCCGATCAGTGTGCATGGTCTTCGGGATGTGGCTTCGGCTGACCAAAATATCCAGCGAGCCAGATTTCGATCGGTCGTCCGTGCGCTCAAGGCCACGTCCACGACCGACGACCGATAGTTTGCACGGTTAAGTGTATATTCATTGTCTAGATCCGCGTCCACAGTCGCGCGACAGCGGACGTCCGCGTAATATGTTCCTAGCTTTAAGCTAGGAACATACTACGCGAACGTCCGTCGTAAATCGACCGCGACCGCGACCGATCAGTGTGCACGGAACAAAACAAAACATCCAGCGAACCAGATTTCGATCGGACGTCCATGCGCTCAAGGCCACGTCCACGTCCGTCGACCGATAGTTTGCACGGTTAGTGTATTTCCATTGTCCAGATTCCCGTCCGCGGTCGATTCACGACGGACGTCCGCGTAGTGTGTTCGTAGCTTTAATCTCGTTATTATAAGTTAACACCGAATGATTACTGTAAGATAATAATTAGAAATATGATTTTATTATAGAAATATGTTTTGAATTGTATAAAGAAAGTAATTTTACATATTTTACTCGATATCTTGTCAAAATTAGGGGGTAATTTATAATTTACTACCAACCAAGTCTCAAATAGTTTGTAAGTATACAAATATAGTCGTTATTACAATAATAAAAGTACTAAACTAACAAAATGACTGTTCTATTGGGGCAGTAATGATATTCAAACAAGTTTGCCACTAGAAAAGGGCGCTTTTTAATTCAAAATTTCTATGTGACGATAAAAATTCGCGCCTAATATTTGTTAAGTTTCTGCTTTTTCTAGTAACAAAAAAGGCTTGACAGACTATAATAGGCACGTTTGGAAGTTGGTCTTTCGAACGCAGCTATAAGTTAGAGCGAGAAAAATATACGTCCATCAGAGAGCCTAATATCGCCCATCTATTCCAGCTTTAATAACGCCTATACTCTGACAACCATCTCGTCAGTAAGAAAAGGTGGTATGTTTAAAAAATGTAGCGCTAAATGATGAATATCGCGTCCATCATTCTGCAGAGAAAGTTGGGTGTGTTATGTACACAGGGTGTATTTTGATAGAAACTTTTCGTATCAAAAGCTTACATGGCAAAAACAAAAATCTGACTAGAAAAGCCATAAATCGAGACAGTATTTTCCTTGTACATATGTGGTGATGTACAATATTGTTCACAAGCATTTGTTTATGCCTATCGATTGCAATTGTATCCATCAGTATAATAGTTTCTATTCTGGTACCTACCGACATACTCAAAAGACAAGTCACAAATCAATGAAAAAATGTTCCATGGGTACATTAACCATAGACAAAACGTGTAATGATTCTTGGTTTTTTATCTCGCTATTGATTCGATACTTTTAGGACTGTATAATGTTTATTACGATCTTATTACGATTATAACACTTACTCGTCCTCCACAGGGGTGTAAGGGAACGCTGTCTCCTGCGGCTTCGGCGGGGGACTGCTCTCAGGCTCCTCTTGCAGGGGGCTCTCGTAGATCAGAGTCTCCACCATAGACCCTTTAGAGCTCCCGAATGACACCCTGCACAAACCAAACACGTCATCAAAAACTTGTAAAGTACTATACATATACAGAGTGGGGCCTGTAATACAGGCGAAGAATAGAACTCTAGGCTATTCTCCTTATACTGATCAACATTTGTTCGGCGACTTTTAAAAATAACTTTTATTTTTATTTTTATCACCCTTGAAAGTTTTTTCTAATGCATTGCGAATTCTGTTAAGTCTAAAGTGTGACAGACAACGTCAATGACAACAATAATGGCGTACATTGAAGCTAATATTTATTTTGTATGAAAAATTAAAAATTTAAAGACATCATAATTTTTAAAAGTCACTGAACAAATGTTGATTAGTATAAGGAGAATAGCCTACAGTTCAATTCTTCGCCTTTGTTACAGGCCCCACTCTGTATTATACCCCGATATTAATTAATCACAAAAAAAATACATAGGTAAATAAAAATGCTCGTACAACTTGTACAGTGCTCCGAACCTCAGCGTGTCTTAGCCGATATGACAATAAAATTGTTGACGCTAAGCGCCTATCGAAACACCGTCTGCATGGCGCTGTCGCGCTAATACAGAAGAGCGATATTACCGTAAGCGTTTGTGTTTGTGCAATTGGCTAGTACCAAGCCAGTATGCAGGACCTCCAGCCTTGTAAGCTATGATGCTGTTAAGCTCATTCAATTATTTAGGTAGGTATTATATTCTCGCACAATATTTTAATGACTTTTGCATTACGTGCGAGACGTTGCGGTTAACAGTTGAATGACGAGTATTTTGATGGTCATTAGTGTCATTACGGCCGTTAGAAGTGCTTAGAGTTCATTCGGAAAGGGAAGAGTCATATAATTAATGTATTGTATTGTATCCCATAAATTTCATGACTTCTCTTTTCGCACAGACACTGTATCCGTGGCAAAGCGGAGCACCCAAGAAGTTTTTCTTAAATTTTGTGGTCCCATTTGAGTCACGAAACTGACGTACGGTACGGTAGGTCTGATAAATCTGATATACACTATAAGACAAATAACTGATCTTGCCCAATAAATTTGATAGTCTACTAATATTGGGGAAGGCTATTGTGCATCAAGGAGGGAACTCTATATCCACAAGGGCGCCGCAAGGGCATGCGACTCGCCAAATGTTGTCTCTTGTCATATTCCTATTGCTAAGCTATGGCGAGGTTGAGTCCTTCGTCTAGTCGAAAGGAGCAACATCAAGTATCGAGATAACATGGCAAAATACGTAGGTAAGTTATTTTTATTTTATAACCTACCTGTCTTACGATTGACACATTCACTACCAGCAAGTCTTATATGCGTTCACCGTTAAGTATGCCCTAGCAACTCTCTGGCAGCTGAATACTTATGACATTAAACCAGTTACTTAATATATTATCGCTCCGTCTGTGAGGAGCTTAGTGCTTACCTAATTACCAGTGATCGGAACTATGGGAGCAAAACTTTAACAAAACTTGCTACGTGGACATTATAGAGTGCTTACAGACCTGAAAATATTAGTATCCTTGTAGTAAAGTATTGTAAATCTTGGATTCAGGTATATAGAATCAAATTTTACACTGATCTGAAAATATTAATCTTGTTTTTTTTTTTTTAATTTACGTCAGCTCTAAGGTTTTGTTAAAGTTTTGCTCCCATAGTTCCGATCACTGGTAATTAGAATTACCTATGTTCTAGCCACAGATTTCGGGAGATAGGTCATGCCGGGCGATTTGTATAGAATACGCCTGTCGCAAGGTCTGCGCAACCCACACAAAGCACCAGTAATTGTAAAGATAATGCACGCACACACCTAATCCACACACACTTGTAGCTGGACGCTCCTATTGCGCAATACACGCGCATCATTTCAATGTATGTGTACACGCGAACGATAAGCGAGCGCGATCGCGCACGCACACAACGATAAATAGCGGGAACCTCAGAGGAAAAAATTCTATAGAGAGGACAAGCCGCGCGCGGCCTGGTCGCAGATGTAGGCCCATTGGGCCTACACCGCCGCCAGTTCGCCGTCCGCTGTCATCGACGAAAAACGAGTTTTATCAAAAATGCCGAAGTGTGCAATAATAACTTGCAAACATCGCAGTGACCTGAATAATTTCCAAGCCGATAGGATAACATTTCATAGGTAAATACTATTTATTTCCTTTTATTTCACATAAAACACGAATTCAACGTAATACTCCGAGTTGTACCATGTAACCTTACGTTTTGCTTGTGCTTTAAAACGTTCATTATACATTGCGGCTACACAAGGAACATATTGTAAACAGTGTAGTGTTTTGCGCCGCAATGAACGGTGTACAAAACGATTCACTCAGTGAGACATTTTTCTCGGAAACGAGGCGAGGCGTTCCCGCTATTTATCGTTGTGTGCGTGCGCGATCGCGCTCGCTTATCGTTCGCGTGTACACATACATTGAAATGATGCGCGTGTATTGCGCAATAGGAGCGTCCAGCTACAAGTGTGTGTGGATTAGGTGTGTGCGTGCATTATCTTTACAATTACTGGTGCTTTGTGTGGGTTGCGCAGACCTTGCGACAGGCGTATTCTATACAAATCGCCCGGCATGACCTATCTCCCGAAATCTGTGGCGGGAACGCCTCGCCTCGTTTCCGAGAAAAATGTCTCACTGAGTGAATCGTTTTGTACACCGTTCATTGCGGCGCAAAACACTACACTGTTTACAATATGTTCCTTGTGTAGCCGCAATGTATAATGAACGTTTTAAAGCACAAGCAAAACGTAAGGTTACATGGTACAACTCGGAGTATTACGTTGAATTCGTGTTTTATGTGAAATAAAAGGAAATAAATAGTATTTACCTATGAAATGTTATCCTATCGGCTTGGAAATTATTCAGGTCACTGCGATGTTTGCAAGTTATTATTGCACACTTCGGCATTTTTGATAAAACTCGTTTTTCGTCGGTGAACAGCGCGCGTGTACACTCGATGACAGCGGACGGCGAACTGGCGGCGGTGTAGGCCCAATGGGCCTACATCTGCGACCAGGCCGCGCGCGGCTTGTCCTCTCTATAGAATTTTTTCCTCTGAGGTTCTAGCGTAACTGCGACATCCAGTGATAGCAATGTTTATGACTGTACTCAACACACGTCTGATTTTTTACTCAGGTGTCTGGGGTACCTTTATAATAGTCGCCTGACAATTCATCTCGTCTCCACATCGTAAGCGATAGGAACTACACTATACCCCGTAATTTAATATGCACCCTAGCTACAGCCAGCCGCTACTTCGTCAGGAACCGTAGTATTTAACTCTTACCTAATATAACTACACTACACCTAGAAACAGTCTTAAGTTAGTCGCGCCATAGATTAAAATATAAGAAGATCATACCATCCCATACATTAAAATGCGACCGTCTATGAACGCGCATACACTACACCACACATAGTAGATGGCGCCAGAAAAAAAATGTCTTGTAGCTTTCGATTATACTTGTAGATGGCGTTAAGTGTCACTTTTGACATAGATTTATGGCTCGAAAGTGACACTTAACGCCAATCTGCAAATAATCGATGGCATTGGCAACAAGGCTTTTTTTTGTGGCGCCATCTATGTGTAGTGTATGCGCGTTCTTAGGCGGTCGCATTTTAATATATGGATTGGTATGATCTTCTTATATTTAATCTATGGTCGCGCTCGCGCCGTTTCCGATAAGGCGACAGAGCCAGACTACCTTTCGCGGCGTTTCGTTTTCGTTTCGCGTCGGAGAAATGCCATTCGGCTACGCACGCAGATGCTGTAACCGAATGGCATTTCTGCGACGCGAAACGAAAACGAAACGCCGCGAAAGGTAGTGGCTCTGTCGCGCCAATACGCAAGAGCGATAGAGATAGATATCTACGAGCGTTTCGTTTCGTAAGCGTTTGCCATTCGGCAACGTACCCAGGGGGTGTGAAATGCTATTTTAATCGGAATTTTCATATTAGTTGGTCGATTACTTATCGGAGTCGAACGGATAAGTGTGCAGCTGCAGTCCCGCTCGTGATGACAATGTGGACGTAGTTACGCAGAAACGTTCCAATCCACATGAAATTGTCATTAAGTTTTAGACCTTGTATGAAAAACAAAAGTCTTTCATTTCAATGACAATTTCAGATGGATTGGAACCTTTCTGCGTAACTACGTCCATGTGTGATCGGGATAGCAAAAATTATGCGCTTGCGATTGAGGAAGAGTTAGGTAATATCGACACTATAAAATCGATTAATCGTGATAACTAAGGACGTAAGACCTACAAAGTGAGCTTTCATTTTATAAATATGTACTTACATAAGTTGTTCTTATTTTTTACTCTTTTTACAGAGTGGTCGTGGCCATTAACTGACTCTATACTTCAAAATCCCGTAGCAAAAAGATTTAATTTTGCAACAATATGTCATTTTGACATGTACAGATTGGGTGTGTCATTTTTGATCAGTTTTAGCTGTGTTTACGTGGTGTTTATTTTCAAATAATATTATTCGACAACTAAATATCTACCTCCATATATATTCATATTCGCAGGTAAACTGCTGCTTTCATATACTTTTTAGGTATATTAGAACTAAATTAGTTACATAATTACAGTGCATAATACATACATACCTAGAAAACAACCATGACTCGGGAACAAATATCTGTGCTCATCACACAAATAAATGCCTTTACCGGGATTCGAACCCAGGACCGCGGCTTAGCAGGCAGGGTCACTACCGACTGAGCCAGACCGGTCGTTACTCTTCGCAGGGAGCAAAAAATGTGGCACGCTCTTATGGTGCTATGCTACAAATAAGATCATGTCTAATATTATTGAACCATTCGTTGTGTAACATATTATTGCTGGAAAATATTCTGTTCTTAAAGAATTTCTCGTTATATTATTTTGCTGGGACAAATACCTATCGAGCGTTTTTTTTTTAAATATAAGTAGATCTCTGTCTGATTCAATAGCGTTCATCGTTGTTAGACTCGTAAGTGCAGTTGACCGATTTTCATTACTTTCTAATAGTCGAATCCAGAGCCTTTTAAGGCGGTCACGTAGTTTTAACACTATTTTGTCCGTAACAGAATGATGGACTCATGGCTAATGGAAAGCTACTTGAATAATATTTGTTATGCGCCGCGTATTTTGACAAAGCATTTAGTTCACCTTACGTACTGAGACGTATAAAAACGAGAATAAGTGATTTCCTTGCGCAGATAGGACCAATCGCAACTAGGATCTTATTATCTGAAATTCTGATACTAAAGGATACAAGGCGCATTAGGACTCTTTTATAATGGAAAGCCACATAAGAAAGCGTGTATATTTTTATATTTTGTTGTTTGAGAACTTTGAGATCACTTATACTTGATAACTATTTATCTTTTGTTGGGGGTATCTACTCTAATTTCTCAAGTAGGTAAATTTATAAAAAGTTATTTAGAAATTTAATTACTTACTTAGATATTTATCATACACTACTATTATACTATACTAGATAAGTGCAATCACTATTAAAACAGATAATACCTACATAAAACAACTGTACTTGTTTCCTACTAGGTAGGAGGCATAGCAGAACGGTATAATCCCAAGATTATGTTTATCACCTCACTGTGTAGATTGTAGACAGGCTGTGCTGTGCTAAAGCTTCCTGACAAAAACGTGTGTAGTGAATAGTTTCTGCGCACGATACTTCGAAGAAGGTACGCCCTGATGCACTAGGAAGACACAAACAGAGAGATTAATAGAAGAATAAAAGAAAATTTACAAGTCTTTTCCATTTAAACTGATATTCAATAACCGGCATTTCAATGAAAAGAGCAGACATGTTTTCTCACGGGAGTCTACTAACGTTATATTTATCGATGTCGGTAGGTAACTAGGTAGGCGCGAAGAATATCTAGAGAATTTGAGCTTCACCCGCTTACATTTTTTAAGTTTCCTCCTTTACACCATGTAGGTCGATAATGTCGCTATACCTACTCGCTATGCCAAAGTAAGTAGATAGAGTAGAGTACCTACCTAATTTAATGTAATTTCCATATTGTCAAATGTTCAATGTCTTCTCAATTATCTTTTCAGTATATTCGTTTGATTTGAAGAAGTAGCCATGGCGAAAGAAGCCCCCCGCGCCTTGAAGTTCGACCCCAACACGGAAGCGTTCCAGATGCGGGCGCAGTGGAAGAAGCAGGACATGTGCCGCAAGCTGTGGTACAAGCGCTGGGCGTGGCTGCTGGACGAGCGGATGTGAGCACACGAGAGTCACCCCCTTATTCATAAACGTACTCTAAAGTTATCAAGCCGATACAGTTCGTTTGTCCCTTTCCGACGTATTGGTGTGATAGAAAAGAACAAACGAACTTTACCGGCTTGATAACTTTAGAGTACGTTTATAAATAAGGGGGTCAGTCAGACTATAGTATACTTATAATAGTGTACATAAGTATTTTAAGTTCGGCCCAGGCACTTAGACGGAGACGGACTTACGGGGCCATTAGAAGGAGACATGGCCGCAAGCTGTGGTACAAGCGCTGGGCGTGGCTTATGGACGAGCGGATGTAAGCACACGAGTCAGACTATAACTATAGTATTACTTTTAGTATTTTTGAAGTCCGACCCAGACACTGAGATGTTATAGATGCGTGTTCAGTGGGAGCAGGACATGTGCCGCAAGCAGTGGTACAAGCGCTGAGCGTGGCTGCTGGACGAGCGGATGTGAGCACACGAGAGACAGACTATACTCATAGTAATTATACTTTTAGTATTTTTGAAGTCCGACCCAGGCACTTACGGGAGCATTAGAAGCATGACATGTGCCGCAAGCTGTGGTACAAGCGCTGGGCGTGGCTTATGGACGAGCGGATGTGAGCACACGAGTCAGACTATACCTATAGTATTACTTTTAGTATTTTTGAAGTCCGACCCAGACACAAATGTTATAGATGCGTGTTCAGTGGGAGCAGGACATGTGCCGCAAGCAGTGGTACAAGCGCTGAGCGTGGCTGCTGGACGAGCGGATGTGAGCACACGAGAGACAGACTATACTCATAGTAATTATACTTTTAGTATTTTTGAAGTCCGACCCAGGCACTTACGGGAGCATTAGAAACATGACATGTGCCGCAAGCAGTGGTACAAGCGCTGGGCGTGGCTTATGGACGAGCGGATGTGAGCACACGAGTCAGACTATACCTATAGTATTACTTTTAGTATTTTTGAAGTCCGACCCAGACACAGATTTTATAGATGCGTGTTCAGTGGGAGCAGGACATGTGCCGCAAGCAGTGGTACAAGCGCTGAGCGTGGCTGCTGGACGAGCGGATGTGAGCACACGAGAGACAGACTATACTCATAGTAATTATACTTTTAGTATTTTTGAAGTCCGACGGTCGGCCCGACCCAGGCACTTAAGTACGGGAGCATTAGAAGCATGACATGTGCCGCAAGCTGTGGTACAAGCGTCGCTGCTGGACGAGCGGATGTGAGCACGCGAGAGTCTTGACTACAGTATAAAAATAAATAAAATAAATAAATAAATATTATAGGACATTCTTACACAGATTGACTGAGTCCCACGGTAAGCTCAAGAAGGTTTGTGTTGCAGGTACCCAGACAACGATATTTAAAATAGACATAGAAAACATCCATGACTCAGGAACAAATATCTGTGCACGTCACACAAATAAATACCCTTACCGGGATTCGAACCTTCTTCCGGGAAGTATACTTTTAGTATATTTGAAGTTCAGTCCAGGCACTTAGACGGAGATGGACTTACAGGTTCATTAGAAACAGGACATGTGCTGCAAGCTGTGGTACAAGCGCTGGGCGTGGCTGCTGGACGAGCGGATGTGAGCACGCGAGAGTCAGACTATAGTATACTTTTAGTATTATTTGAAGTTCGGCCCCAGGCACTTAGACGGGGACGGACTTACGGGGGCACTAGAAGCAGGACATGTAATGATGTAAACGTGCAGATGTAAGCACCCGAGTACTGAGTGTAGAATAAATATTCTACTGACTGACTTTTGGTAATTTTAAAGTTCGGTCCAGACACTGAGATGTTATAGTTCGAGCTCGTGGAAGCAGAGCAGGGCATGAACTGCAAGCAGTGGTTCAAGCGCTGGGCGTGGCTAGTGGACGAACGGATGTGAGCACCCGAGAGGCAGCCTCTAGTACAGTGGTTTTCAAACTGTGGGGCGCGCCCTCCTGACGGGAGGGGGGGGGGGGGGGGGGCAGCAACATTATAAAGGGGAGCGCGGGACCGTAAGACAAGAGCACACATCACGTTGGCGACGTGGACTTTTTGACGACAGGGGAGCGTGCTTAAAAAAAGTTTGGGAACCCCTGCTCTAGTATCTTTGAGATTAAACTACGATTATGGAGGCGAGTCTCCAACTATCCCTATATACTCTTACGTACAATACTTAACCATCTTCACCGGAATCAAGTCAGGGATTTAAGCGTGAAGATGTAACAGACGGACACATTTGTAATATGACTATGGATTTATTAGGGTGTGTTATTATTATTAATATTTTTGGGATGCCGAAATAAATTATTAATAGATTTAATGGTTACCAATATACAAAAGGAGAAAAGACCATTAGTATCATTGTGTGTTTAACAGGATCAGTTTGTTTGTAGCATATACTAGAGGTATGTATTTTAATTTTACTACAAATCATAATTTTTTCTTTTTTTATACTACGTCGGTGGCAAACAAGTATACGGCCCGCCTGATGTAAAGCGGTCACCGTAACCTATGGACGCCTGCAACTCAAATAGTGTCACATGCGCGTTGCCACCCCATTAGAAACTTGTACATTCCCTTTTGCTGTGTTAAGTACAAATCATAATTTAGAAACGAAACTAAGTATGATTACGTTAATGTGGTAAGGACTCTAAGCCACCTTTATAATTTACTATTTTTTCACCACACCAACTGGTAAAGATCAATTTTGGTATTCGAAAACAGATAGCATAATAGCATTTTATCCACAAGACAAGAGTGCAAACTGCAAAGTAATTTCATACAAATTTTTACTTGATGCCTAGAGCTGGCTCAGCTGGCTGGTAAAATTTACCTACAAAAATAATGAAATTTGAATTATAAATATTGAAAAATCGCTGGATTTAATTTAATGTTATATAGTCAGTATTTTGTTCGTTGGTGTGGTGAAAAATTTTGTGCGTCTCTCTGTAGCAAAGTTTGTTTAATCTAATACGTGCCTTGAAACCCTCGCGTCGCTCAAGATTCCACTTTTAGAACCTTTTTGAAATATTGTAATCTTTCTCTTTCTCGGGTATCAATATATATTAGGTACTCGTATGTATGTATATCTATTTACGAGTATAAATAGCTTTCAGCTTTGTTTGAGCTTCTCAAGACACTTTTACTATTGGGTCGTGTTAAAGCTCCAACTTCCCTACAACCCCCACAGTAACTACGCGGAGGGCCGAAGGCCCGGAGCGTGTCTGACAGGCTCCCAAGCACGCGAAGGCCGCAGGCCGAGCTGCGGGCAGAGTGCTCCCAAGCACGCGAAGGCCGCAGGCCGAGCTGCGTACAGACTGTGCTCCCAAGAAAACAATAACAAAAAGTATCTTAACAAGCGAAGCGGCGGGCCGAAGGCCCGACGCGGAGCTTCGGAGCCGAGCGAAGGCCGAAGGCCGAGCTCCGCGTAGGGCCGAAGACCCGGAGCGTCCCTGATCGACTCGCCGGCGGACTGGGAAGTTGGAGCTTAAACACGACCCAATAGTAAAAGTGTCTTAGAGAAGCGAAACGACGGGCCGGAGGCCGCAGGCCGCAGGCCCGTCGTGAGCTTCTCAAGACACTTTTACTATTGGGTCGTGTTTAAGCTCCAACTTCCCTACAACCCCCACAGTAACTACGCGGAGGGCCGAAGGCCCGGAGCGTGTCTGAGAGGCTCCCAAGCACGCGAAGGCCGCAGGCCGAGCTGCGGGCAGAATGCTCCCAAGCACGCGAAGGCCGCAGGCCGAGCTGCGGGCAGAGAGTGCTCCCAAGCACGCAAAGGCTAAAGCAAAAAAGCAAACAAGCAAAGCAATAAATCAAACAAGCAAAGCACAAAAACAAAAAGCAAAAGCATAGTTTTTAATTTCCTGAGAGAAATATAACATAGGTAAAGTAATTGGGTCCCTAAATAAGTGATATCTGTGCACAACACTGCTTGCAAAAGAAGAACTAATATTGTTACCCATGACAATAAAAGCCCCTCTCAATGCAGTCGAAATTATCATGGGCACATCTAAACTAGGGCAGAAAGCCTTTAGCGTGGGGCCGTGGGGCGAGAAATTTGGGGCGCGCCGAGTCGCCAGGACCAAGCCGCGGGTTCAAATCTAATGTGGTACAGACTCGCTGTAGGAATGAGTTTGTTAAAAAATATATATGCCTGTCGAGTTATTAGTTTGCCTAATTTGAATAATTCCATTGTTAGACGTTATGTTTTGCCTTGCCATACAACAATTTGATGTAAATTAACAATAACACGTTGACAAAAAATATTAAGTTGGTATACAGGGTGGCCCATTCAAATCGGTCAGTATGGGAAAGTCTGAAACTGTAAGACATACGAAGATTTGTTCTTAGAAACCATGTCACCGATTTTGATAAAAAGAAAAACTGCATTCATACAAAAACGTTGTTTTGAAAAAATAAACTTACACTATTTCTATTCAGATATCGTTTGTGTAGGTCTTAATAGTTGGGGAGTTTATTGCAAAACCTTAAATTTTTTGACCAAAGCATGAAACTTGGCACAGTTGTTCCTTATATCAAAATAAGCCGATTAAGATCGGGAGCCTTCGGGAGCCTCCCCCCTGGGGCCCGGGAGGGGGGGTCAAAGTACCGCTTCACCCAGCTTGGTTTGAAAAATTCTAACTTACCCCGTTTAGTTAATAGGTCATGTTTGGTATCGTTTTCGAGTAAATCAATAACGTAGAATTCGTTTTTAGTACTAAAATTATAATTTAATGGTAAATAAAATAAAAAAAATTAAAAAATTTGAAATTTTCATCCATGATTTACAAATTCAAGTCATCATAAATGACAAACTGTTTGCTTTTTCTATAAATAAAAAATATGACATGATAGCCTATTTAATATAGATTATAAAAAATATAACTTTTATCTACCTTTACTAACGTTAAGTTCCACAAAAAAATTACTTTAAGACGCGCGGCGTCGGGACGCCGCGAGCGTAATTTTAAAATGCCTTTATATTAGAAACTCTATTAGACCCCGTTTAGCTATTAGGTCATGTTTGATATCGTTTTCGAGTAAATCAATAACGTAGAATTCATTTTTGGTACTAAAATTATAATTTAATGGTAAGTAAAATTAAAAAAAATTAAAAAAATTGAAATTTTCATCCATGATTTACAATTCAAGTCATCATAAATGACAAACTGTTTGCTTTTTCTATAAATAAAAAATATGATATGAAAGCCTATTTAATATAGATTATAAAAAATATAACTTTTATCCACCTTTACAAACGTTAAGTTCCACAAAAAAATTACTTTAGAACGCGCGGCGTCGGGACGCCGCGAGCGTAATTTTAAAATACCTCTATTTTTAAAACTCTGTTAGACCCGGTTTAGCTATTAGGTCATGTTTGATATAGTTTTCGAGTAAATTAATAACAAAGAATTTATTTTTGGTACTACAATTATAATTTAATGGTAAATAAATTAAAAAAATATATTCATCTATGATTTGCAAATTCAAGTCAACAAAAATGTCAACTGTTTGCTTTTTCTTTAAATAAAAAATATGATGTAAAAGCCTATGCGTATGTCACCAAACACCCGGACAAGTTTGGTGGAAACTTCCTTCACGAACTGCTTGGTGTCTGATGACCATGGTCCAAATGTTTCAAATGCGATTGCCGCAAATATGTAGTTGTTTTTTAAAAATGCATATTTGCGCGTTTAAACTGGGCGTTTTGCAGCAGCAGTCCCTGGTTTCTGGGCCCAGCGTTAGACGTTGGACGGAGCCAAGGTATCCACACAGGTCACGCCCCACGCCAAGGGTCGTCCCAGAAACCAAGGCAAAAGCGAGCAACCATCAGACCGCTTTCCGTCTGCTGCTGACAAGCCGACAGGTTCGAGGGTTGTCGGTATGTTCGCTGTGCCGAGAGCCTTGCGGATTAAATCGTTAAGTGCAGCGTGTCACAAAATTCGGCCAGCACTAGACTGGCAGTGGAGTCCGTGGTGTCCTAATGCGTCGGCAGCAAGGGTGTGGTTGGCATGTCATTTAGCCCCAGTCTTAGACAAATGGCAGTATATGATGAAGTTAGGCAGCCTCGGAAGGAGGTATGTTCTCCAAGTGTCGATCTTTTCTAGTAAAGAGGTTCTTCCGGCACTCATTCACTGTTGCGTAAGGACCCTTGATCTGAAACAATATGTGCATTGTCATCTTATTTAAATAGATTCTGCAACTATCAAATTACAACATTTTTAGTGGATCACCTTCACTATTACACACTTACCTATCATACAAAATAATTACAAACTTTTGTAGAATTTGATTAGCCTATCTATGATATTGCTCCATCTCGTAATAGTTTGAAGCCTTGGGTGGCCATGTTTCTCCCTTGTTGATCGTTTCAAGCTGCGTTTATCGTACCTATCCCATACTATGTCTAATCTAGAAACGTTTTCTTTTGGCTTTGAAGCTTAGCCAGGCCACCCAAGGTGTCAAACTATTACAAGATGGAGCAATATCAGAGGCAAATCAGATTCTACTAAAGTTTGTAATAATTTTGTATGATACGTAACGTAAGTGCCTAAGTGGGTAATACAGAAGGTTACGTGATCCACCAAAAAGTTGTAATTTGATAGTTGTAGACTCTAAAATGATAATGCACATATTGTTTCAGACCAAGTCGTTGCGCAACGGTGAATGAGTGGTCGAAGTACCTACCTCTTTAGGTACCAGAAAAGATCGACAATTGGAGAACATATACCTCCTTCAGAGGCTGCCTTGCATCAGCATATACTGCGCACAGTGTACCAGGGGCCCATTTCTCGAAGCTACAAGTTACAATTTTCAACTGGTTGTCAATGTCTAATATGACAAGTTGGAAAGAGACTTCCGCTTGTAACTTGTAACTTTCAGTTTTGAGAAATGGGACTCAGGGCGTTCTTGTTTGGAGTCAGGCGTTGGTGCCACACCAAAATTTGCCAAGTCCGTCTTCTTGGGGATGGAAGGAAGAAGGAGACGAATGGGTACCACACTGGTCAGACAACACTGAAGTGGCCAGTATATGCTTAGAAGTTACAAGATGTAAATGTAAATCAGGTTGCAAAAACCGATGCAACTGCATAAAGAGGGTAGACCCTTCTTTATTCAGTTCCATATGTACCCAGCTATGTCTCTGTGAAGGGAATGTATAGTATGAGTATGAGTAATCTGTCAATTAGGAGACCACAGACTAAACTATAAGTGCAAACTTTTCAGTGTTGTATACTCTATGGCAGTTCCGACTCAATTATAATAAGCTCATTACAATTGACTTTAGTTAACTATAATAATTTCAAAAATAGAACTTCATACAATTTCTATACTAATTTGCGATACCTGGCAAATTTTCCTGCATCTGAAACACATTTTTTTTATCTGTCGCGTTATCGGCCAATCAGAGACGGTTATTACAAACAATTGGTTGCCAGGTAATTTGATGTTGATACAACGGTGAACGACTCTATTGACATTAATTTTAACTTGCATGAATGGTGATATTTCCGTCCATTGATGAAGAAGATGATGACTCGTAGAAAAAGTATTGTATGCAATAGTGATATAATTAAGCTTTTCAATCTCGTACCGTACTACACATGGTACTCGACTGAAAAGTTTTGTATTATATCACGATTGTATAAAATACTATTGTATAAATTTCTTTCAGGATTCACTACAATGAATAAATAACAGGTACAGTCGGTCTTTAGATAGTGTGGTCCGACCCGACTGTTGCCGTTGTCGACACCGGAGTCAATAATAATGAATCTTTTTCTATTTATGCATTAACACACCTCTGACACTGGCGATCAAATATATGAAAGAGGCGCGTTCCCCGCACACAGTCTAAGCTCGCGTAGGTGAACGCGTACTATTCTTTGTGAATAGGCTTTAATATCATATTTTTATATTTATAGAAAAAGCAAACGTTTGACATTTATGGTGACTTGAATTTGCAACTCACAGATTTTTTTTTTTTTTTTTTTTTCATTTAACATTAAATGGTCATTTTAGTACCAAAACTAAATCCTACGTTATTTATTTACTCGAAAACGATACTAAACATGACCTAATAGCTAAACGGGTTCTAATAGAGTTTTTTAAAATAAAGGCATTTTAAAATTACGCTCGCGGCGTCCCGACGCCGCGCGGCTTAAAGTTTTTTTTATGAAACTTAACGTTAGGAAAGGTGGGTAAAAGTTATATTATTCATAATCTATATTAAATAGGCTTTCATATCATATTTTTTATTTGTAGAAAAAGCAAACAGTTTGACATTTATGATGACTTGAATTTGTAAATCATAGATGAAAATTTCAAACTTTTCATTTTTATTTTATTTTATTTACCATTAAATTATAATTTTAGTACCAAATGAATTCTACGTTATTGATTTACTCAAAAACGATACCAAACATGACCTATGAACTAAACGGGGTATGTTAGAATTTTTCAAAGCAAGCCGGGTGAAGCGGTACTTTGACCCCCCCTCCCGAGCCCCAGGGGGGAGGCTCCCGAAGGCTCCCGATCTTAATCGGCTTATTTTGATATAAGGAACAACTGTTCCAAGTTTCATGCTTTGGTCAAGAAAAAAAAGGTTTGGCCCCTTTTTGTCGATAAACATCCCCACTATAAGCAGTAAATATCTCTAAGAAACATAATGTCTAAAATGAATAAAATGCATTTTTTTCACATACTTTAATTTATCATAGTAGGTGTTCAAAGTGACCACCGTTACAATATTCAGCAAGTTCACTTCATCTTTACAACAGTGTACAAAAATAGCATAACACCGTTGAAGACCTAAAAGTAGCCATAGAGTCAACTTTAACGCAGATTCACCACATGAAGATACAAAATGCAATAGTAAGATCGTTACCTAGACGTGTTGAATATTGTATTGAAAAAGACGGTGGTCACTTTGAACACCTACTATGATAAATTAAAGTATGTGAAAAAAATGCATTTTATTCATTTTAGACATTATGTTTCTTAGAGATATTTACTGCTTAAGACCTACACAAACGATATCTGAATAGAAATAGTGTAAGTTTATTTTTTCAAAACAACCGTGTTCGATTCCCCAGCTGGGTACACTTTTTTTTTTAATTGTATGAATGCAGTTTTTCTTTTTATCAAAATCGGTGACATGGTTCCTAAGAACAAATCTTCGTATGTCTTATAGTTTCAGACTTTCCCATACTGACCGATGTGAATGGGCCACCCTGTATATATGACACGCGTCTCTCACATCAAGTGTGAACGCAGAACAATGTCTATGGAAGAGCCATGGACCTCATTTAAATATTATATGTATACGTTTACCTAGTTGGTTTATTGTTATTTTTACGCAAATGTAAGTAAGTAATAAGATATCACCGTACCGGTTATCCGATTGAGAATCGATAACTTTGCACATTACACAGTGTACCTAGTTGGCTTCGCCAAAAATATATTTCAGATTGTAAATTTAAAGTATATTTGAAGTACTATAAAGGTAGGTAGGTAGAATTCTAGGCGACCGCACCCATAGATGGCCTAGATTGCATGAACACCCCTCAATTGCTTCTAAGGCCGTTGCCACCCTCCAGGTGCCTCCGACACCCGGGTTATTCCACTTTACATTTATTTTTGCGAGACGAAGTTTATAGAACTAGCATAGCGCAGGTGTTTTATACATAAGCATAAATTAAATATAACAAGATCATACCATCCCATACATTAAAATGCGACCGCCTAAGACCGCGCTTACACTCCACCACACATAGATGGCGCCACAATAAAAATGTCTTGTAGCTTTCGATTATACTTGTAGATGGCGTTAAGTGTCACTTTTGACATAGATTTACGGCTCGGAATTGACACAATGCCAATCTACAAATAATCGGTGGCAACAAGGCATTTTTCGGTGGCAACAAGACAAAGATCGCAGGTGCACTTTTTTTGTTGGCAAAAAAAAACAAATACTTACAATTATACTTTAAATACATATTCACTTTGTTCTTAACTACAAAATAAATCTACGGTGGTGGAGTGTAGGACATAAGTAAGCGCGTATAATATTATTTTAATCCAAATAATCAAATGCACTCTAGATACGACTATCTAGAAGCATTCGTAAGGCGGTCGCAGTTATTTTTAATGTATGGGATGGTATGATCTTGTTATATTTAATTTATTATGTCATAATTTATGACATAAGTAATAAAAATTGTGTTAGTGAACAGCAGACACACTTAAAGCATTTTTTTTTGTAATTTAGGGCCTATTTAGATGGTACGAGAACTCGCATACGAGTTTTATTACATTGCGGTATTTGATGGCTGTGCAAATTTGTATGTAACCTGAACAGCCCGCAATGTAACTAAAATCGTATGCGAGATCGCACGCCGTCTAAATCGGGCCTTAGTTTAGGTATCTTTTATCACAGTTAAAGCTTTTATCGTCATGCGTAACAATATTACCTTATCCTTTGGTAAGTAACATTTTGCAGAAATTGACTTAGGTACTTTGCCGTAAATAAATCACTCATTAAATATTAAATATGGATACCTAACGCAATAGAAAATTCTCTATATAAAGCAATTTATGTCCGAAAATGTATCCACCTTATCCGGGTGGCAGGTGGTCCGCTATGTCGAGGAAGTGTACACGAAACCCAAACGCGTTATTAATAATGGTGAATGCCAATGTCTAACGTTAGATCATACTACTGGCCATACTCCAACTGCACGTCAAGCCATACATGCCTCGTCAACTCTCGATGCGCACATAGCGCAGTCCGCTTATGAGGCGAGCTGACAAGTTGAACTGGCGGCTTGATCGCAGACTTAACCCTATTAGAACCATGTGCATAAGTCTTCTCCGCTTGTATTAGCAGCAGGAATAAGATTAGCTTTGTAGATGTTCTTTTACACATGTTGTCTATGTCTAGGTGCATCTATTTATCCGCCTACGTTGCGCCGCAAGGGGGGCGACATCTAAGTGGGAGTGTTCAGTACGGAAATTAAATTGACTATAATAGACATACCGAGATAATAGGTAGGTGCTTGCCAATGTTACAGTGGATTCAATGTCACTGGCAAATGGCTATGGCGTGTAAAACGATGTGCGAATGAGGTAGGCACAGGCAGGATAGGATCTCATAAATCATGATCATAATGACAATGAATGTGATTCCATTCAACGTCTACAGATCGCATAGAATACTATTTTTAAAGTACATTTTAGGTTTTTTAATGTACGTATTTTTTTTCTTTTTCTATTCTACTGTATTGTGACCCACCTATGTTAAGTGACCCACTGTTGGGCAAAAGTAGGCGCTCCGAGTAGGGATTGCAGTACCGGTACTGTTTTAAAGAACCGGGATTTTCGGTACCGAAGCAATGTGGAACCGGGATTTCCCGGGATTTTCGGTACTTTCGGGACTGGTCTAATTATTTCGCTTTTTCAAATAAAACAACACTTTTTTGGGATTTTAAGTCTTTTATTATATTACTATAACCGAGCCGCCCCGGCTTCGCTCGGCGTATTATTTTATCTGTCTTTTTTATTACTTAATTATAAATCGGAATTTGGGAGAACAAGCAAAAAATCGTGAGAATTCCGCCTAAACCCGATCTGGCAACCATAGGCACCAATGGTTACTGTTGCAATACATTGCTCCGATTAAGTGATCTGCCATTACTGAGAGATGTTTAATCGCTTAGTAAAAGAAATAAGACAAATACTACTACAGAAATATAATAACTGATTATAGACCGGCAGTAAAACCTCACAAAATTCCCCAAACACGTCATTTGAAGCAAAGGATGTAAACTAAAGGAAACAAAACATTATTTCTTGCTAGTCAGAGGGAACGTTCTCGAGAAAATTGGTAATTTTCTGGAAATTTATTTGGATACCGCAATACCACATTATAATATAAACGTTTTTTAAAAGTTAACATGTTTATAGCAGTTATCCTTAAAAGTTAGACATAAACCTAAAAATTTTTCTAGACCTACATATGTATATGTATACACATACACACACACACACATACAATCACGCCTGTATTCCATAAAGGGGTAGGCAGAACACATGAAACTACTAAAGCTTCAGTGCCACTCTTGGCAAATAAGGGGTTGAAAGAAAACGAATGAACGAAACGAAGAATGTATAAGAGGTACAATACCACCATACATTATTTTGTTATTATGTTGATCGGTATGGGTAGGGTTTTTGATTACAGCTGTTAAGCAGCGTCATTTAAGTCATTTTTACCACATATTATTTTAGCACATATCGTCATGTTTTAATCAATTTATAATAACATAGGTGGAAAACGTATGAAAAATGGGTTTGCTCCCGGGAAATACCGGTACCGAAAGTACCGGGAGTTCCCGGGATTTTTGGCCAAGCAAAGAACCGGGAAATCAAGTTGAAAAATCCCGGTACTTTCGGTACTTTCGGGAAATACTTTTTAGTGACTTTTTTGCTACAAATATTTATTTCTGTTTATATTATTTATACCATTAAAAAATAGGCGTAGGTACAGTAACACGCGCCTACTAATATTTAATAGCGGGTGGCAGTGGCAGACTGGTTCCCGTAGCCACCGTGATACCCTAGCTAGTCCCGCTAGTCGGTAGTGGAGTTTTGTATTTTTGGTGAAGGTTTGTTATATTAATTTGTGTATTTATTTTTTCTCTCTCAATCTTATTTCTCATTTGACTCATTTCTCTACATGTTATAAAACAGTCTCCCGACGCGTATGTCTGTGTGTTCGCTAATTTTGCGATAGACTCGAAAACTACTAAACGGATTTTCAATTTAGGGATTGCAGTACCGGTACTGTTTTAAAGAACCGGGATTTTCGGTACCGAAGCAATGTGGAACCGGGATTTCCCGGGATTTTCGGTACTTTCGGGACTGGTCTAATTATTTCGCTTTTTCAAATAAAACAACACTTTTTTGGGATTTTAAGTCTTTTATTATATTACTATAACCGAGCCGCCCCGGCTTCGCTCGGCGTATTATTTTATCTGTCTTTAGAAAGAGACAAAAAGTAGCCTATGTCACTCTCCATCCCTTCAACTATCTCCACTTAAAAAATCACGTCAATTCGTCGCTCCCTTTTGCCGGTAAAGGCGGACTAACAAACAGACACACACACTTTCCCATTTATAATATTAGTATGGATATAAATAAATTATACGACACTTTATTAAATTATTTCCTCCACAAACAAAACACCTACTCAATCACTAACTACTTTGTCTGAAAAATCAGACACGTCTTAGACTTCTCTCTGTTTGTTTACATATTACGTTACGAAAATACATATAGGTACATCATTATCTGCATTTTTAATCAATCCTAGTACCTAGGTTCGATTGCAGCAGAGAGATAAAGATAGACTTGTAAATTTATATGTATCAATGGTGAAGCAATCAGACCAAGTCGAACATACACTAATATTACCTATAATAACGTACATTTTGTATCGACTCTGCCGAGACGCAAAATAAGTAAATGATTAAGTATCATTCTGACGTCAGTGTAACCCTTGACCTAAATACCAACTGCTAATTCTGTCAAATTGTAGCAAAACGCAGGCAGAAGCGGAGGCGGCTAAGAAGGAAGTAGAGGCCGCCCTGCCGCACGTCGCGTCCAAGGAAGAGACCGCCAAGACGCTCAAGCCCGTCCCCGTCACTTCAACCGGAGCCATCGGCTGGCTCTCGTCCAAGTTCGTCATTATCATTTATTTACTCGATTTAGATAATATATCATTTAAAGAGTAATCTTTATCCTTTCGCTATAGTCTGCACTAACATATCGACCTAAGTGGCTCTGTTTTGAAGTGCTCACAAAATTTGAAGACTAAGAGCGGTGATCCGATTCCGTGAAAATAAGATTCGCTGTAGCCGTAGAACTATTTGTAAGGTACATAATTAACGCACGCATTGAATATATTGTGTGGTCTACACCACTCGAATCTCGAATTAATTCGTAAGACTTTCAAAAATAGCAAGTCACCGTTTTCCACTGGCAGTCTGACATTCGAGTGACAAAATCCCGCATGCGAGATTCAAAACTCGCCTCCCAGATCCTAAAAATGACGGAAAGAAGTCGGATGACGGAGATCGGATCTAGTGCGTAAATTACCATACAAATAAGCTACAACTGATCTCATTTTCACGGATTCGGATCGAACGTAGTGTGAAACGGTTCTCGGTTTTGCAGCGCCAACGAGCTTTTTAATCGATGTCTGTCAAAGTAAGGCGTGCTTTCATGTTTCACATAAAGCGCCCTTTTGAAAACATCTCGCCCGGCATCGCGGCACGAATGTGTACCCTATCCAAGCCTCTACTTTACGGGAAGGACATTTTGCACCGAGGCTAAGATTAGACGCGAAATGAGTTCCTTACGCCAACGTTAAATAGACGCAGCTGAAATTCTATTCCTTGTGAATAGTTTGAAAAAAATACTAGTTGTAGCTTGAATGCATGGGGATATACATAAGCTTGAATGGAAGATATCTATGAGGGGGGTTAGAAATTTACCTTATTTATTAACCTGTTTTAGACGGGCGTTGAGTTTTTAAATATGATGCTGTTGTAATTAATGTTAGTCTTAATATACATACTTGTACTTATTTCTATTCATTCTATTTTCCAAGTGAAAACTATGGTGAATGATAATGTCGAACCCGTATAATATGCTGCGTAAGATTTGTAGGTGGAATACATCATTCGTATATAGAGTCGACGTCATAATGACTCAGATTCATATTTTTCAGGCCCGACTGCCAGTTAGAAATTTACACTTCGTGGCTCTCGAAACCTCCTTTAAGGCTTCCTGATGCCTGGGACATGAAAAACTACACGGGACCGAAAATCACTAAGCATTAAATCAATTACTGCTCAACACAATTAGTACTTACTGTTCTACCTCGCTAATGCTTTCATCTATATTTAGACTGACTTAAATATTGGTCAATACAGCTGCCTATGAAGAAAACTTTCGTTTAATTGATTGATCCACTTTACAGCTAACTCGTTGCAATAGCTCTATCTTTCATCCAATTTAGCCGCACAGCGATAGCCGGACCGATAACATCGTTTTATTTCTTCTACGAGTAGCTAGGTACACTACACGAGTAGCTTGCCTACGCTACGCGTGTACCAATACCTACTCTTATTTCAAGACGGATCGATTTCACTATGTTATGACAAATGTTAAGTCATCATATCAGGTTATCAATCCTTTTGGTAATTAATATAATCAATTTTGTAGTCACGTAGAGCCTAATTATGTTCTATACAATACTTGATCGTACCCGCTAACTTTAACGTAACCTAGAATATAGGACATCTAGGTGATTATTACCTATTTAATTTATTGTAGTAGGTAAGTAAACTGTCGGAAATATTGGCATATGGAAAGAAAAATATCAGTAATACCAATAGTAATACATATAAATTATAATAAAAGATGAATAACTATTAGGCACTGGTCCCACGGCGAGCTAGCAAACTATGAGCTATCGGCTATTTGTGCGACAAAAGATAGTCGCTCCCGTGTAAATAAAAGTGACAGATGTATTATAGCTGAGCTATTGACTATTTTATAGTTCATCGCTCAGCTATAATACATCTCTTTCTTTTGTTTACACGGCAACGACTATCTTTTGTCGCATAAATAGCCGATAGCTCATCGCTTTACTAGCTAGTGGTGGGACCAGTGCCTTAGGCTATTATTATAGACAGTCTAAGTAGGTAGACTTGCAAAGGTAATTTAATTTTTATAACGTAACCTTTACAGTTTATTTATGTACCTACTTACGTAACTGATATTTACCTGTATCAATAGCCAACGAGCCATTGGTCGACCTTTGTTGCTATACATAGGTTCTCCATAAAAATACGGTGATATTTCTGTTTTTAATAAAACAATATGAGTAATCTGTAATAGACTAATAATAGTAGGTGCATTCATTTATTAATCATATCATATTGATTCCTACATTAGAAGCAATAAGTAGAGGCCCTTTATACTCTACCTAAATTAATATTTTATAAGTAAGTACGAGTATACGTACGCCACAATTTGGCAATCTGCCACAGCTAAAGATCGACTTACCTCTTCAAAGAGGTGTGCTTGGTGCCATTGGAGAGGAGCTTGTGTTTCGGCTTGTCGTGCGCGCCCGTGGGCGTGGAGGAGGACAGCGTCAGGTCGCTGGCGAACGAGCTGGTGGACGAGTCCTTGGAGATGGCGGTCTTGAGCGCGCGGCGCGCCGCCGACTCCGGGCTGCCCGGCGCCAGCTCCAGCGCCAGCCGCGCCTTGCCAGCCGGCGCCGGCGCCACCGGCGGCTTCTGCTCCACGGGCACCATGTAAGACAGCATCGCTGCCTCCTTAGTTCTCTACTCGTGACATTTCACGCAGTCTATTTCAGTAATCCGTCTATTGAATTCATAGCCTTATCAGTCTTAAGTATCACTTCACTCACTATTAGTTAAAAATCGATTCGTACCCTACTGAGATCTGAAACAAACATACTAATTTAGCGAGGCATTTATTTCGTAAAGTAAAATCATCGGAAGCCACTAGAAAATGTATGCCGTGTGACTATAAGTAAAGAAGGTTTTCCAAAGCCGAAATACGGGAAAAATCGATTGCTTTTTCCCGCCACTATAATCATAATCAATTAATAAAATAAGTATTGATCATAAACAGAAAGCTTGCCGCGTCGTATTAATAGCAATGCAACGCAATAATCGACTAAACCAGATCAGATCACTCATGTTACGAAATTGCAATAAGGCGTCATCCATATATTACGTCACAGTGTAAGGGGGAGGGGGGTCATACTAAATGTGACAATCCCTGTTAAAGGGATACAAAAAAGCGTGACATAGGGGGGGGGGAGGGGTCCAAAAACCTGAAATTTGGTGTGACGTAATATGTGGATGATCCCTAATTGCAATTCAAAACAGATTATAACCGTAGCCGCATAATGCACGGTTAATGAAAAGGCGGCGGGATGCGCAGTAAATTTCTGTATATAAATAATCTCTACGAATAGGTTAGTAAAGGCATATTATGCCTTGAATTATACTTCATTATATATTATGCTATACGTTCGTACGTATCTATGTAGCCATATGTGTCATGTTCTATCAAAATCGTACTTACTATCGGTCATCTTTAAGGCACTATTTTCATATTATTAGGTTCATTATGAAATCGAACTTATCGACGTGGTACCTTTTGATTGAAAACGTCACATGTGCTGACATCGGCATAGGTGCGCTACGCATAAGCAACGTGCTTAGATAGTTATTACTTACCTATTAATATTATCTCCGCCACGTGACCCAGTCCACGTGAACATTTCTCACTTTATTGACTACTGCCTTCTGGTCAATCTGGAAATAAATAAGTAATTGTTAAGTAATTAAAATTATACGAGTCTAATACAGATTGCAAATATTGTAAACTAACCAATTTATAATATAGCCGCAGGTGACTAAATTAACAATTAATTAATAATATGCTCTAAATAATGAAAGCAACCTTCATCAAAATAGGTTAGACGTCAATGGTAAAATAGTACATTACGATACAAGTTCGAAACGAGTGGCGATAAATTATTATTAAATCGACACGAGTTACGAATTTCCTTTTCGCACGTGTATCGTACGACGTTTTTCAGTACAGATGGCCCTCCGAAGTTTCAACCTGACATATAATGAACCACTTCTCGCACTAGTGCGTAAAAAAAACACCATCTGTACTGAAATAGTACATTACGATACAAGTGCGTAAAAAAGGAAGTTCGAAACGAGTGGCGATAAATTAAAACACGACCGAAGGGAGTGTTTTAAATCGACACGAGTTACGAATTTTCTTTTCGCACGTGTATTGTACGACGTTTTTCAGTACAGATGACACTCCGAAGTTTCGACCTGGCATATAATGAACCACTTCTCGCACTAGTGCGTAAAAAAAACACCATCTGTACTGAAAAAATATTTGCATTTTGCCTTTTCTATTATATTTCGATACAGTGGAGACTTATGATTGTGTTCCTATGGCGGAAATCGTTTGGCAATTTGATATCGAAAATGATGTTATTCATTTTATTCCCTAAAGACCAGTGCATAAAAAGCGTTTTGGGGAATGAATTCCCAGCAAGATGGAAATCTTTTGAATGCCTTAATAGGGTTTGGTCAGAGTTACGCCGTGTCTTGCGTGGGCGACGGTCGCGCGACCGTCGCGCGACCGTCGCCGTCGCGTCTTATACTTCCATATCGATAAGGTTTGATTTCGTATGCGTCGCATCGCCGTCGCGCGACCATCGCGCGACCGTCGCCCACGCGAGCCACGGCGTTAACGAAATCCCATGGTGTGTGTAAATTTAGACGGGTTTAAGCGTACATTTTTCTTGAGATTGCTTGCAATTTTATTAGATAAGTATGTAGTACTCGACAAAATCTAATTTGATTGGCGCACTACCTATGCATAGTCACACGTTACCTAAGCGCTCAGAACTGAGACAGTGGCCTTGCTGAATTAAAATGAGCATGTCTATAAAACTAGACAAATTAAGAAGACTCGTTATCATATGTGCATTTTTGATAATGTTATGCTCAAGCCGTGTGGGAATGACAATATAATAGCATTCCTGAGGCAAGGAAAGGTCACTCGCCCGCGGTGAACTCACGCGCCGTTGTGCTCTGGACACGCTCATGATTGGCAACAAATAATTACAAGTTCACATTCATTTCCTACCGGCTAGAACTTCCACATCGCCGTGTAAATATAGCGGCCTTATTCTTGCGCCTGCAGCATTCGACGTATCAACAACCGACAACCTATCGTATCGAAAACGTATTCTCCATATTTGTTGCCCATATTATGTACCTACCTACGCGACGTGTACTTCATTGCATAATATGGCGTTCTAAAGGACATATTTAAAGTTTACAGAAAACTTATTATCTCTTATCTTTCATTATCGTGCATTCCGAGGTTGACCCCCTTTTTAGGGTTCCGTAGCCAAAATGGCAAAAACGGAACCCTTATAGTTTCGTCATGTCCGTCTGTCCGTCTGTCCGTCTGTCCGTCTGTCCGTCTGTCACAGCCGATTTACTCGGAAACTATAAGTACTACAGTGATGAAATTTGATGGGAATATGTGTTGTATGAACCGCTACAAAATTATGACACTAAATAGTAAAAAAAAGAATTGGGGGTGGGGCCCCCCATACATGTAACTGAGGGATGAAAATTTTTTTTTCGATGTACATACCCGTGTGGGGTATCAATGGAAAGGTCTTTTAAAATGATATAAAGTTTTCTAAAAAACATTTTTCTTAAAGTGAACGGTTTTTGAGATATCAGCTCTCAAAGTCGTAAAAAGTATCCCCCCCCTCTATTTTTATAACTACGGGGTATAAAATTCTAAAAAAAATAGAGGTGATGCATGCTAATTAACTCTTTCAACGATTTTTGGTTTGATCAAAGTATCTCTTATAGTTTTTGAGATAGGTTGATTTAACTGTAATTTTGGCAGGTGTATAAATTGACATAATAAGTTTATTATATTTGCTGCTACGGAACCCTTTGTGCGCGAGCCCGACTCGCACTTGGCCGGTTTTTCTGTTTCATTTGTCTGGGTTTATTTACAACTGCTACAGCAGCAGCGAAAACGACTTTGAATATTTACACTACCAACGGCCATTTACTTTAATTAACTGAGCATTAAGTACTCGTACATTTCCTCATCGAGTGCAAAAAAATGGCCTTTTTGAAGAATGAAACCAATGATGCAACCTGAACCGCGTGAATGACAATAATCGTATGCCTCACCCAGTGGTCATCAAGCTAGCGACATTCAAAATGTTGTAGGCAATGGTGGAAATGATTCGGCGCGCCCACAGCGTGGGCTGGGCACAATTGTTGGACACCTAATGTTTATTTTGTTTGTCCATATGACGTAACACGGCAGCGGCAAGGGCACATCACTGCATCTGTATCAGTAGCTAGTCAGTATATACATAAACATATGTACCTGGTACGTACTATTAATATCCGATGATCGTGCATGAATAGGAAAGTGAACTATTTACGCGCGGAGTTGCCATATCAATTGCCAATAGATTCCCAGTCTATTAGTTACACACTGATTTAGGGTAGCTGCATAAGCATGTTAGCTTTTACTTTACTATATTCTAGACTTTTGTGCGGAGACAAAATTTGTAGATTCACGACTCTTCTCTTTCCGCACAGACTCTCTTTCCCACAAATGCAAGAACTTATTCTACCTCTGATAGTCGATGTTCGAAATGACACTGATTTGCCATATTTAGTTTTCAAATATTATACTGTAACATAACAATAAGAATAACTACTATACTATTTACGTAGTTTCCTTAAACGTAGGTATGCATCCGTAAAAACTTCGTTACCCAATAAAAAGTTACAAAAAAAAGACTTCATTGACTCGGGATTTACAGGATATTTCAAACGATCCAGATAATTTTAATTCATAACATGGCAACATTGCTCACCAGCTCTGGTTCTTCACTGGGTCGCTCTAGGTACAGTTAAATGTCATAGAGCCGCAAACCCATTCTATTATGCACAATGCTATGCTATTTAGGTAACTATACTAACTATAGCGAAGTACGCAGGTAAGTTGAGTTGGAACCGTCTATCGTGTCATTCATTCCTTTCTATTTCGAATAACTATTGTCCTGGTTGGAAATGGGCAGTTTACCTTGCCCAATTCTTATCGAAAAAAAAATACAGTTTTGAAACTTTTGAACTTATTGAGATACTTAGACCATTATGATCGCTATTTGTATTTATTTTACAATACAAGACACGAGAAGAAAAACATCCGCACCAATTCTTCATCCCGAGTCCAAAATTCCTAATTTTGACTAAGTAATCCTGGCATTTGTGACTAAGTAGTTGGATTTAAGTAGGTATAGGATATTAAATAACGTAGGTTATCTGAAGAATGGTTATCTAAGTTCAGATTTATTACGCTTGCATCATAATATTCATGTTGTACATCTAAAGCTAAAACCACAGAATATATGTATAATAGTACAAGTACTAACTTAAACTAATACGGAGTACCTATACGGACAAAAATATGTTAAATAGGTAACTTATCAATTGTGAACAGTTTATCAGTCAAGTAAATTTTGTACATCTAAGTGCGTTTTCACATTATCCGATCGGATGTGGAGTGGAATCATACTAACGGTATAGTGATTCTCAGCTTTATTTACAAAAAGTACATACCGAGGGTTTACTGGTGAAACCCGATAAATCGAGATAATTTTCCTTTGAAATAAGAACATTGTGAAATTTACACATAGTTCGAATTTCAAAAACCAGTTTGCTCAACTTATCGCGTTTGACCAGTAATATCGACTCGATACATACATAATTATGTACATATAATCACGCCTGTATTCCATAAAGGGGTAGGCAGAGCACATGAACTACTAAGTTTCAGTGCCACTCTTGGCAAAAAGGGGTTGAAAGAAATCCAAATTGTGACATTGCAGTGACAGGTTGCCAGCCTCTCGCCTACGCCACAAACCCATATCTCACAGTCGACTTCTACGACACCCACGGGAAGAAAGGGGGTGGTGAACGGGGTTATACAAAAACTAGTAGCATAATGTATATCCAATTTATGTCACCTAACACGGCTAGGTTGATAAATGAAATTGTGACTCAAATTGTAGCATAATGTATATCGTCAATTTATGATAACCGGACTATAGGTCCCCTAACTGCATAATATTTCCCATTTGGCTAGGATATCTGATAAATGATGATTTATTGTGATAAATCAAATTGTACTGTCCTAACTTAGAAGAAGGATCATAAACGAAGTGTTCAATTAACCAACTATGACAGTATCAGCCGCAAAATCGCCAAATTATCGGGACATATTGTGTTATGTCCATTGGAGTACGGGACAGTTATGTCCATTGTTAATTGTTTAGTCGATCATGCGCATTACCTTCAGCGAACCACGAACTGTCTTATTTTATTAGTATTATTCCAGTGCGCTATCAAATTTCCTCAGATGATCATCTTCGGGAGCAGCAGTGGTTGTTGACGCGCTCTTTTTAAATGACAAACAGGCAATCAACGTGCATCTAATAAAATCTGGTTAAGACGATACAAGAGCGAAAATGCTAAAATAAAAAAGAGCCCTCCTTTCAAATTTGGAATTTTAGTTAAATATACTAATAATAACCAGATTTATCAAAAAAAATGTCCATTCAGAACAACTGAGTTAAAAGATATTGCGCACTTTTTTATTTAATCGAGGTTTAGCTCTCGACTGTTTCCTCCTTCAAAACTTAATCGTAATGAAATTTGAGAGTCTGAATAACAATGAAATAATCTGTGTCGGACCGTTTAGTTTTTTTGGCTAATTGTTACTAATTTTGAATACCACACCTTTTTTGCGCCATAATCAATAAGGCCGTTTTTGGAAATTTTTGATGGGCTCTAGCGTCTTTAAAAATAAGAATATCAAAAATCAAAACGGTCCATAATAATAATCTGTGTTGAAAAAAATCATTGCTCTATCTTCAAAAAAGAGAGAGGAAATAGTCAAGAGCGTTTGTATGGAGAATTGACCCCTCCTGTATCGTCTTAATATTAGTATTACTCCAGTGCGCTATCAAAGTTCCTCAGATATCTTCGGGAGCAGCAGTCTTTGTTGACGCGCTCTTTTTAAATGACAAACAGGCAATCAACGTCAACGTGCATCTAATAAAATCTGGTTAATCAGACGGCGCAATGTTTATATCGATAGCGGCATTAGCGGCTTACTTCTTTAGACAATAAAAAATACACGTGTCACTCTCAAAATAAACGGCCTTCGCACAACTCCTTTCATCGAACAGTTTCCGGTATCACCGTGATGCCTGTACCGACACGAGACGGGCCGCGCCAGCACAGGACGTCCTACGTTTACCGTCTGTCTGGATCTAGATCTGGTCATCGCGGCCAAAGAAAATTCACGCATCCTGCCATCACTCTGACCTAGAAATCGTTACGACATGACCTCACCTAATGAGGCAGCTAAAAATAGATCATACCACGTAAATGTGCGGGTTCAAGGAAATGCCGCTCGGCATGCCGTAAGTTTCCAATACCTATATAGAAATGCACGGGAAGCATGGTCGCGCGATAGACGATAAAATATCAGGCCGTCCCTATCGCACTTACAAATAGTGCCTGCTATTTTATCACTTATCGCGCGACCATAATTGCCTGCCTGGTTAACGTAATTTCGTAATGTCGTCGATCTCGCGATTCAATCGCATGTTAATTTATCGCTTCGAAAATCGCCATGGCCGGCCGTGTCGTGACCTTTATAGTTTTTTCGTACCTAAATTCGATACCAGTCAATGTCAAGAAATTGTTCCTTCATTTTTGTAGCATTTTTTTTAAGTAAGTAGCTATACCTCTTTAGACCAAACTTTATTTTGAGATTAGTTCAATAATTCTGTTTTTATAAAGTTTAATATTATATTAGGTAAGACTGTGCACGCACCGTCCAAACTCCAACTTTGTCTATTTCAGATAAGGTACAGCGGGACAATTTCGACTAGGGGGGCAAATGCAACGGATCCATTTTTTTTTCGATGTTTTACAATGTTTGCATTATTAATTAGTGTCCACTAGTTATATAAGGCACGCGTGTGCAGTGGATACATGTGGAACTCAACTTAATAGTGTAATAATAATGGAAAAAAAATTGATCAGTTACAATTGATTGCGATTTTCCCCGCTGTACATAAGTTTTATAACGAAAACTAAAAAATAAAATTGTACGTACCGGCGTAATATGGACGGCAAACATACAACTTTCAGCACGTCACGAGGGATCCTTAAGAGGGCTTTCGTGTTAAAAATAGTGAAATCGCAACCGAGCGCTCGATCATACCGTGTGTGGTATCAAATTAAAGGGCTTTGCGAGTAGTTTATAAATATATATCACATTATAGGACTTTTTCTACTTGGTCTAACAAAATATGAGAAAATGTCCAAAAGTGGTAATAATTGTACCGGTGAAGGCTCGTTTTCAAAAAATTGGCAAAAATCAATAATAGCAATTTATAATCACTAAGGCATAACAGCAATTTAAATAAACATTGCAGATTAATTTAGTACAAAACTTACTTCGATGTGATGTAGATTTTCAAAGAAATTGTCACTTAATTTTAGGTAATTTCTGAAAAAAATTGAATTCGCCTTAGGCTAGTTTACTCTTTTTCAAAAACTTAAAATAAAAATCTAGTCTGAAATGATTGTGGTACAGGATATACGAATTATAAATTTACCCGTTTTAATATTCAAAATTGTCCAAATTTTACAAATAAGATCGACTGATTCAGCTCTATACGTGCGTTTTTCTAAACGTGCATTAGAGAAAAAATCATAATTAATTTAGTGAGTTAGTTTTCAAAAATCCAGTCTTATAAAAATCAAGATAATAAGATGCTCTAACTGGAACTTGAATTAAATAAATCTATTGGATAACGGAAAGTGTAGTATTTCACCGGCTAAAACTATAAATTTTACATTCTTTTGACGTTTTTTTTGAAAGCAGCCTTAACATGAGCCAGCGATTTTCACCGAACTAGGTATACAAGTAGATAGGTTTAGTTTCTAATGGGGTGGCAACGCGCATGTGACACTGTTTGAGTTGCAGGCGTCCATAGGTTACGGTGACCGCTTTACATCAGGCGGGCCGTATGCTTGTTTGCCACCGACGTAGTATTAAAAAAAAAAAAAAGGTATGTATTAGAGATGGGCCGAATACGGACTTTGCCGAATACGAATATTCGGCCGAACATTCGGTTCAGCTGTTACGCCTGTTACCGAACCGAACATTCGGCCGAATATTCGGTTCCACCATATCCTTAATCATGGCTTATTCCTTAGAGCGCTCATCAATTTCACGAAACGGCCATCGATAGATGGCGTTGGCGCTCGGTACGCGAGCACCGGCAACTCAACGCGCGTTTCAACGCAGACACGAATAATCTTGATAGTTTTGAATTAAATTGCTAATAACATAATTTTCAATTTTATATGGGGACTCTTTATTTAATTTCATATTCATGGTATGGTAGTAGTAAATAAGGTATATGAATGTAGTAAAAGTATAGTATTAGTCAACATATACATATATAAATTCAGGTTTCCTAATTGATTGATTCAACAACCAACACCGCTGAGCCGAAACTACGAAAGCTAGAAAGTCGAAATTTGTATAGATTGCATTAACACAATTTCGAAGAGATAAGAATTGATTATGAAAATTTACAGCCCTAGTAGAGGGAAAAAGGGAGTGAAAGTTTGTAGCGGGATCAATTTGTTTTTTTTTTTATTAGGAAAATTTTAGTTAGGAACTTGAAATTAGAAAATAGTTTAATAGTGATTTCTGTTTTTTAGGGTTCCGTAGTCAACTAGGAACCCCTATAGTTTCGCCATGTCTGTCTATCCGTCCGTCCGTCCGTCCGCGGATAATCTCAGTAACCGTAAGCACTAGAAAGCTGAAATTTAGTAACAATATGTATATCAATCACGCCAACAAAGTGAAAAAATAAAAAATGGAAAAAAAATGTTTTATTAGGGTACCCCCCCTACATGTAAAGTGGGGGCTGTTTTTTTTTTCATTCCAACCCCAACGTGTGATATATTGTTGGATAGGTCTTTAAAAATGAATAAGGGTTTACTAAGATCGTTTTTTGATAATATTAATATTTTCGGAAATTATCACAGTTATAGTGACTTTCATATTTTTATAAGAACAGCATGCACTTACGTCCAGAACAGTGACATTTGGTGCATTGGAACTGCTCATGATGTGTCACTTTTTAACCGTCGCCTCAAATCTGAGAGATTTGAGGCGAAGTTCTCAATTCGTCTGTATGTTTATTTTTATTTTTTTAATTTTTTTATGTTTGTTCCTCGATATCTCCGTTGTTACTGGACCGATTAAAAAAAAATATTGAATGTACATGAATACAGATTGGTCCCATTTTTCTCAGAACCCAGTTCTGATGATGGGATCCTGGAGTAATCGAGGGAACTCCTCGAATCTGAAAGGCATACGTATGGTGATTTTTGTGTTTTTAAAGGAACAGCATGCATTTAGGTACGGAACAGTGACATTTGGTGCAGTGCAACTGCTGATGATGGCCAGAACGGAACTTCTCAAATCTGAACGGCACGCTTATAGTGACTTTGGTATTTTTATAAGAACAGCATGCACTTTCGTCCAGAACAGTGACATTTGATGCAGTGGAACTGCTGATGATGGTCAGAACCGATCTTCTCAAATCTGAACGGAACACTTATAGTGACTTTGGTATTCTTATAAGAACATCATGCACTTACGTCCAGTCCAGAACAGTGATATTTGGTGCAGTGGAACTGCTGATGATGGTCAGAACACTCAGAACCAAACTCCTCAAATCTGAACGGCACGCTTATAGTGACTTTGGTATTTTTATAAGAACAGCATGCACTTACGTCCAGAACAGTGACATTTGGTGCAGTGGAACTGCTGATGATGGTCAGAACCGAACTCCTCAAATCTGAACGGCACACTCATAGTGACTTTGGTATTTTTGTAAGAAAAGCATGCATTTAAGTTCAGAACAGTGACATTTATTTAGTTATGTTTGTTGGTATGGGCCACGCTCAGTGTAGGGTTCCGTAGTTTTCCGTATTTTTCTCAAAAACTAACCTATAAAATTCAAAACAATTTTCAAAGAAAGTCTTTGTAAAGTTCTACTTTTGTGATTTTTTTCATATTTTTAAACATATGGTTCAAAAGTTATAGGGGGGGGCGCACTTTTTTTCTTTTAGGAGCGATTATTTCCGAAAATATGAAAATTATCAAAAATCGATCTTAGTAAAACCTAATTCATTTTTAAATACCTATCTAACTATACCTATATCACACGTTGGGGTTGAAATGAAAAAAAATATCTGCCCCCTCTTTACATGTAGGGGTACCCTAATAAAACATTTTTTCCATTTATTATTATTAACGACCTTCCACATATTTATAATGAGCCCAAACATGATGGGGTTATGATGAGGAGAATAGCAGTTCTGTTGACCACCTCCTGACTCCATCATGAGAACTTGGACCTCGTCTAGTTCGATGGTGCTCGTCAGCCCAAATCTAATGAGCCCGAACATGATGGGGTTATGATGAGGAGAATAGCAGTTCTGTTAGCCACCTCCTGACTCCATCATGAGACCCTGGACCTCATCTAGTTCGATGGTGCTCGTCAGCCCAAATCTAATGAGCCCAAACATGATGGGGTTATGATGAGGAGAATAGCAGTTCTGTTGACCACCTCCTGACTCCATCATAAGACCTTGGACCTCATCTAGTTCGATGATGCCCGTCAGCCCAAATGTAATGAGTCCAAACATGATGGGGTTATGATGAGGAGAATAGCTGTTCTGTTGACCACCTCCTGACTCCATCATGAGACCTTGGACCTCATCCAGTTCGATGGTGCTCGTCAGCCCAAATCTAATGAGCCCGAACATGATGGGGTTATGATGAGGAGAATAGCAGTTCTGTTGGCCACCTCCTGACCCCGTCATGAGACTTTGGACCTCATCTAGTTCGATGGTGCTCGTCAGCCCAAATCTAATGAGCCCAAACATGATGGGTTTATGATGAGGAGAATAGCAGTTCTGTTGACCACCTCCTGACTCCATCATGAGACCTTGGACCTCATCTAGATCGATGGTGCTCATCAGCCCAAATCTAATGAGCCCAAACATGGTGGAGTTATGATAAGTAGAATAGCAGTTCTGTTGAACATCTCCTGCCTGACTCCATCATCATGAGAACCAGAACCTCATCCTGGTCCCAAAATATAATAATAATTCAAACTCTCAACAAACTTCACGTATAACTTAAAATCCAAAATCATATGAAAAGCATGTCGAATGCTAAAATTGCATAAGGTGTAAAAAGGATCAAGATTTGTTTAGTCGCAGTTTACGGCACTTCTCGGAACTATCGAGCTGCTTACGAAAGCTAGGTGCGCCGGACGATCAAACGCAGGTCCGTTGTTTTCGAGCGCTCGGCGCAGACTGAGCGGGCTCGCGTTAGCACAGTGTCTTTTATTCGAATTTTAGGTGTTTTAAAAACATATCTATCGACAGAAAAGTATGTCTTATATGTATGATTTTTTTCTTATAGGTCAATAAGAAGTTCTAGTTTAGGATAATATTATTTAAGAGTTACAAAAAATGCAGGAATCGCAGGAAAAATACATAATGTAAACCTCTTTTTATCGAAAAAATGGGGAGGATACGGAAGGTTATTTATCCACCATTTCAAGTAAATCTTAAAATGTCAAAGTATTAGCTAACTCGTACAGGATATAACAAATAGGATTGTGATCATTTATTACCCCAAATAACATTTTTAACAGCACAATCACGATTCTAAACGAGCTATCCCACTACGAAATTTGAAAACGTCTTCCGAAAAAACTGATTTTTCGGAAGTATAAAAAGACATATTTTAAAGTAGTACCAATTGACTTTCTAGCTTAAGATATGTACTTTTAGGAACATTATCATTTTTTTAATAATCATTTATAGTTTCTTTATAATTTTGAATGAAAAAGGTTCCATTTTGCAAAAAACGCTCGTCTTTAGGAATAAGGCCTCTTATTATTTTTACTTTTTTACATAATTATTGTAGGTACTTATATTTAACGCATTTTTAACTCCCTTTGGTCCTTAGAATCCTGAAATAGGATGTCATTAATTATTTATTAATGACATTAATTATTAATGACATCCTATTTCAGGATTCTAAGGACCAAAGGGAGTTAAAAATGCGTTAAATATAAGTACCGTTACGTACCTACGGTTACGGGTTAGAGCCTTTCTTTCACCACAAAGCTTAATACATATACATAGTCTAGAGATGGGCCGAATATTCGGTATTCGGCATATTCGGCAAGTTTTTCAATGTTCGTATATTCGGCCGAATAATTCGGTTATATTGCCGAATATTTACCGAATAAACAAAGTAATTAAATAGCGTAAGTTGTTTCGTAATTCATGGGATAATGAGTCATTCATAGGATGTCAATTAATGACATCCTATTTCAGGATTCTAAGGACCAAAGGGAGTTAAAAATGCGTTACCTACAATAATTATGTAAAAAAGTAAAAATAACGTAGCTTAAGAAACAAAAATCAAAATTTTCTTATGCACTACTTTATAGGAACATTAAGAGCCTTAGTTAGTACCCATTAGCAATAATTGAAAAGTTTTTAACTCTAAGACTAATGACTAAGCGGATCCAATCATGGACAGTTTAAGAAAAATTTTCGACTGTTTTTGATATTTCACTCATAAATGTAAAAATTCTACCGCTAAGCGTGTTAAATCTTGAATGTCCTATCCTTCTTTTACATTTCAAGCGTATTGCAGAATGGATACTCCTATTAGTTTCTTCATACTTAACAAATCAAAAATAGGTGTTTTTTCTCCAATTATGGACGGCAGTTCTCCAGTAATGGATCCCCCATTATGGACAGTGAAATAAGTTTAAAATTTTACTTTTAAAGCCAACTGATACTCAATGAGTCAATTTTATATACCATAAATACAATTAGTTTGAGTTATTTTAACATAGCATTGTTTCTTGTAAATTTTGGTTTTGTAAATTCTTCCTTGTCATAGGAGGTAGGCAATTTTTCGGTTCCAGTAATGGACACTCGCAAAATAATGCCATTGTTTTATATCTTTGGAGCAACAAACTAGTATGTTTTATACATTATCTCATGCTTAATGCAGTAAGTAAAACGCACGTATAAAGTTTACACCGAGTATTATTTTTTTATTATTTTATACATGAACTCAACTCTCTTAGCAACATTACTAAGAATTCGTCTTGATATTTTTTTCAGTAAACTGATGAATTTTATCTTGTCGCCAAATCCTTCAGAAATAGCCGAATTAATTGAAACTTCAAAATGAAACAGCTCTACAACTCTAATTTATGGTAACATAGTCGTCAGTTTTTAGAAACTAATTTTAGATACTTATTTTTAAGGATTTGTGTTTTTTTGTCCATAATGGCATCACCGTCCATTATGGGGTATTTCCTTATTAGAGTCATTATCCCATGAATTACGAAACAACTTACGCTATTTAATTACTTTGTTTATTCAGTAAATATTCGGCAATATAACCGAATTATTCGGCCGAATATACGAACATTGAAAAACTTGCCGAATATGCCGAATACTGAATATTCGGCCCATCTCTAGACTATGTATATGTATTAAGCTTTGTGGTGAAAGAAAGGCTCTAACCCGTAACCTAGGACTGTTTTATGTAGTTCAAATTGTAAACTAAATATATCGTCACTACTTTGAAAAAATCTCGAATCTCACGCTGCTCCTTAAAGTTAAAACGCAGTAAGTCTATATGCATTCCATTCCATACATACTTACTACAATTTTCTTTTCATTGACAGACGAAGATACAAGTTTTTTTAAAAGTAGTGACGATATATCTCTGCTAGCTGCATTCATGTAGAATTAGAATGTATACATGTATCCCCGAATACCGATTTTCCCCATTGATATGTTTGATAAGCATATTGAGTTTTGGAGACAAATTTTGTCAAGCTCGTTTTCTTATACATAATTGGATATCGGATTCATGAGGAATTGAGGCAACTCCTCAAACCTGAACGGTATACTATACGTATCGTATACTCATTCAAATACTTAATCAAATATTTACATTAAAGCAGTTTTACAAACTACACATTTCTGCATAATCCAACATTCGCAAGTACCAGCTTTCACCGGAACCCAAAAGCGGCGTTTTTTTTCTTTAAAATTATGTACCAAGTAGATATACGATACCCACACATGTATTATAATGTAGTTGTACCCTCGGGAGTTTGATTTCCACTCGCACTTGTCGATATTTGTAGTTCTCCGCTTTTATATTGCACGTAAATATACCTATTAATGATTCTGTCAAATGATGATTACTATAAGTACTTATAATTAGAATATAAGTAAGTAGTTACCTAATTGTGATTTGTTGCGTAGTTAAAATTCTAATTTTAAATGCGTTTCTTTATCGTAGATTCTAATTAGTTTTTTCGCGACGCTAGTGTCTGGTGTTTAGAGAATAGGTCGATTTGGTATCTACGCAGAGAGGCAGACAGAAGGCTGCATTTCCGTTGCAAGAGTGCACCAGCGGTTCACCTGCGCGCCGCGGCTGCCGGCGCACCGCCCTGCGGCGGCTCACTCTCACACCAAACAACACAGACTGTATCAATTACACTTTCAATAAGCCCACCTTTCATGCCTCCGTCGTTGCTTGTTTTGTTTTTGCGTCTAATGTAGGAATGCAGCTAAAGATAGGTAGGCTTATCATGTCGTCATGATGTTTCGTTCGCGAAAAATAGACACAAATAGATAGGAAATAAATAGGTAAAGTGCATACGTACTTGACTAAACTCCGGCTGGTGATTGTTTGGAGTTGCAACCTAAGCGCATTCAGGACCGGCAGTCCGGATCACTCGTTGTCAGACAATCGTACCGAAAACAAGGAGCGAATGGATGCGGCCGGCTGTTTATAAACATTGGATAGTCCAACGGGACGGAATGCGATCAATACCACGTCGAGCGTACTCCGAGCGGCCGGGGCCTCGTCGGCCCCAACCTCACCTGCTGCGCGAATGGTAAATGTATGCACTCTCGCGGGTCAGCAGGAGGAAGGCGGCGAGTGCAACTCGGCGCGCGGAGCGAACGGGGGCGATGCGCACGTACGTACGAAGCGGACGGCTGGCGGCTGCCGTGTGCGCGCAGCCCTACTTGTTACGTCACACGCTTGACAGCTGGTGGCGCATCGGGCGGAGACGCCGGCGGCGGCCGCGCCGCGGCGCCACCGGCGGTCGGGCCGCGATCAATATCGCGGGCGGCGAGTGCGCGCGGCGCCGGGCGCCCGAGGCCCGCTGCCGGCCGGCGGTCGCCGGTCGCCCTCTGCGCGACCCACAACAACAATAAATACGCACCACAAACCCCAATACCAAATTATATTCCTACTGTGTGTAACAGGCACCTATAATATAATATTGGCACTGTCTTGGTTAGTTTCTTCTGTTTGATAGTATTTGTAATTAATTGTTGGAGGAGTAGGTACATTAGAAAACTGAACTTGGCCTAACAAGCTTTTTGTTGTCGTTTAACTAATCAATTAATACGTATCGTATTTCTGTTTGCGCCAAATAATATTTTTCGCTTATCATTTCCAATATTCCATTCCAATTAACCCAATAGGTTATGGGCCCAGTATACGCGAAGAAAGGAAAATCCATACTATACTACTATTATAAATGGTAAAGTGTGTGTGTCTGTTTGTTTGTCCGTCTTTCACGGCAAAACGGAGCGAGGAATTGACGTGATTTTTTAGGTGGAGATAGTTGATGGGATGGAGAGTGACATAGGCTACTTTTTGTCTCTTTCTAACGCGAGCGAAGCTGCGGGCAAAAGCTAGTTTAGCTATAAACAAAGAAAATTTTGCTAGCGAAGTGATTGTTGAAAATCGAGCATCCATAAGTATTTTAATTTCAAAGATGCGTAAAATATAATCCAGGTGAAATATAATCTGTGATTACCTGGTAGTTTGGACAATTTCATTATTAACCTAAATATATATGAGGAGTGTCTTTTCAAACGGACTTATTTCTATAATCCAACAAGGGTTATTTTATTTGTCTAGGAAGACATAATAGATGAAAATAACCTCTGTTGACTTATAGAAATAAGTCCTTATGAAAAGACACTCCTCATATAGAATGTATAGCAACCACCTTTCACTTTATTCGTACCGTGGGTTCTCGGGTGCACCGTCGGATCATATAACATGCCTACTCGTACCCGTCCAGGTTGACTGCATCCGGCTGATTCCAAAGTACTGCCGGATGACTGTATTTTCAATTGGAAATAAAAATATGTTATCTCTGATCTGGACAAAGTACTTACTGCTCTTTTTTTAGTTGCAGAAATGACCGTTAGGGAATTGATCGATTTAGTTGGCATCAATGATAATCTATATAGGATGTACAATCTTCATACTAAGAATCGTACCTCCATTTTTGAGCGCCACCTATTAAATACTATCGTAACTACACTGGTGATGCCTACAAATTTATTTTTTTCAAAATGTGTATTGACGAGATATCATGATCAATCATGATATTAAAATAAAGAAGCATGTAATTTCGTCACTACTTTTAATAGTTATTTGTTATACAAGGGTGCAAAGTTGTATTTTAACGGCGAGTGTGGAATTGAAAAACGAGTAAGTGAAAGGATTCTATAGTTGAACCACGAGCGAAGCGAGTGGTTCTAGAATAGAATCCTGAACTTGCGAGTTTTTTAACACACGAGAAGTAAAATACATTTGCACCCGAGTGTAACACAAAACTTTTCCCCTCACTATAGCGAGGAAAGTACAACTCAAAAAGCGCGTTTATCACTGTTTCCAGTAGTTCCACAGGTGGTAAATCATCGTCATCACTAGATTCACTCACTTTTATTAATTTTAAAGCAGAAAAAATGACTATATTCAAGGTCTAATTACTTTATCCACTAGTGGATAAAATGCGTTTTTACCCGCTGGTATTGAAGGACAAAACACGTGTTTCTGAGCTAGTGAGGGGAAAAAAACTTGTATCTTCGTGTCAATGAAAAGAAAATTGTAAATGCATATAGACTTACTGCGTTTTAACTTTGAGGAGCAGCGTGAGATAAGAGATTTTTTCAAAGTAGTGATAGACGAATTTGTTCTCAAAAACGCAAAAATATTTCAAATATTTGGGGAAAATAAGATTTTGGCCACTTCCAGGCTGCGAAACAGCGCCATCTAGTTATAAGCCTAAAAGGCCCATTTCAGGGTCACGCTTATTTGTATGGGCTTTGTCTGTCCCGGTATTATATCGTCCTTGGTTGGCATACTTGGCATAGACGAATTAGGGAAATTGAACTCCTTGATTTTTAGAAGGTTGAAAAGTTAAAACCGAACTACTTATGGTATGAAATACTGAATGTGAAACATCACCCTAAGTGAGTTTTCAACTTTTCACATTATCGGATGTAGGACCGATATCCCATCAGTTAAGCCGCCATCTTTGATTTTTGCCTTTGAAATCCTTCCTAGTTAAATCCGATATCGGAATCGGATAATGTTTAAACGCAGTAAGCCTGGTTAAGGGTTAAAAAGAAAACAATGCCTTTCATTATTATAATTATTTATTAACTCATAATATAATTACTTTGAACTTTCAAGAAAAGAAACAGATGGGACAAGCGCAATATAGGTAGATAATCCGAATAATTATGTTCATGAGGAAATTGATATCTGCTTTACAAAATACTGCTAAGCTCATTTCTATATGCAATTACGATTGCATAACTCCACTGAAGCGGTCTATTACCACGGAAGTCTATGTTATATTAGAGATATAATTTTTACATTTCAACAATCCAGTATAAAAAATGTTTTTGGATTGTTATAATATTTTATAAATCCCTATCGAATCAATGAAAACAATATGAGACCTATCCAGAGAAATAAATGTAAAGAATGTTCGATGAATGTGGGCAAGTGTAATAATTACTAAACGGACACTTATGTAATAATAACAAAAAATAAGCAAGTAAGAGGGGTTTAGTTCAGTATAATAGAGATAAAGTTCGTATCAAAATAAAAATGATAAGTAAATAGTATTATTTTCGGCGCTGACTATACAACGTTGACAAATGTAATAACACGTTCTCTGTCTACCGTACGCAAAATGTTTATAAAATATTAAAGTTGACTGAGGAGTTCATTGAAGATCTTGCACGTTATATCACAGAATCATGAAACTGTAATCTTAATCACTATGACTGGACTGTAGGTACCTATACTCATGTACCCGACATAAAAAACGTGAGCTTAGCAGTGCCGTAAAATGGTATTCAAAATGAAAGTGATGATATAAACTATCAGCAAGCTTTACACACTAAGTTCCACGAATTAAAAACAATGATCAATAGAAATGCTAATTTGGCCTTTGACTTGTCCAATGTGTTTCGCGATTAGAACAAAATTAAACGATTGGTATAATTGTAATTAGTAAACAGGTCGGTTAGATAGTTCGTCGGGGAATCAATCGATCTGTACAACATCGGAGCGGGCGGTCGGTCGGGCGGTCGGGCGGCCGGCGGCGCGGTCAGTACACCTTCAGCTGGTTCTTGTCGTCGAAGCCGGCGGAGTGCCCCGCGTTGCGCACGATGAACGAGTTGCCGTCGAAGTGCATGCGCCTTTCGCCGCGCCTGACACAAACAGTACTTATCAGCAGTTCTTGAAAAGTTTGTAAGTACAAAAATTTGTTTTTATTAATTCCTATTTTGTTACCAAGATTTTGTTGATGAATTGAGATTTTATTATGTTTTATTTCCTCATTAAGGTTCTCTAGTCCAAAGTTGCCGGGAACTGCTCTTCGAAACTTATTAGCTTAATCTTTTCGCCGACATTGGCCCACATACTACAACTTTGACATGTGACCAGTGGCGGCGCGTGAAAATGTTCTTTGGTAAAGCCGGAGGAGTTTTTGGGATCTGTTTTGTATGGACTTCTACAGATGCAGGAGAATTTTAAGGAACCCGTTGGGAATAGAGTTGTATCGACGCTACGCCACTGCATGTGACACCCCTTGAGTTGCAGGCGGTTCATAGGTGACCGCTTTCCATCAGGCGGACCGTATACCCGTTTGCCACCAACGTGGTATAAAAAAAACTATATAATATCAGTGAAATTGCAGCGATGCCAAAAAGGTTATCTAAATAAAAACAGCTATTCGATAAGACCAGGCCCCGTAGCCGAATGGCATTTCTCCGACGCCAAACGAAAGCGATACGCCGCTGGCTCTGTCGCGCCAATACGCAAGCGCGATAGAGATAGATATCTACTAGCGCTTCGTTTCGTGAGCGTTTCGTGAGCGATTGTGCCATTCGGCTAGCCACCCTGGTTATATTCCTGCATTTCAAATAGAATATCTACAAGAGTCGTAACTTTTACATGTTCAGTCCAAAAAGAAAACCTACGGCTAATAATTTTTAAGAAAAAAACCGCCGCTTTTGGGGTTCTGGTGAAAGGTACTTGGGGATCATCCACATATTACGTCACACCAAATTTCAGGTTTTTGGACCCCTCCCCCCCCCATGTCACGCTTTTTTGTATCCCTTTAACAGGGATTGTCACATTTAGTATGACCCCCCCCCCCCTTACACTGTGACGTAATATATGGATGACGCCTTGCGAGTTGCGATCCGATAATAAGAAATCGAGCTTGACAAAATTTGACTTGAAAACTCAATATGCTTAACAAACATAACAAAGAGAACAAAACTAACAAATAAATGTCACTGTTCTGAACGTAAATGCATGCTGTTCTTATAAAAATGCCAAAGTCACTGTAAGTGTGCCGTTCAGATTTGAGGAGTTCCGTTCTGATCTTCTGATCATCATCAGCAGTTCCACTGCACCAAATGTCATTGTTCTAAACATAAATACAAGCTGTTCTTATAAAAATACCAAAGTCATTATAAGCGTGCCGTTCAGATTTAAGGAGTTCCGTTCTGATTATCATCAGCAGTTTCACTGCACCAAATGTCACTGTTCCGTACGTAATACATGCTGTTCTTATAAAAACACAAAAATCACTATATTTGAGGAGTTCCCTCGATTTCTCCAGGATCCCATCAGAACTGGGTTCTGATAAAAATGGGACCAATCTGAGGGAGATCAAGGGAGCAATCAAAAAACCAAAACGCATCAGTGAGGTTAGTTAGTACTTAGTTATTACTAGTTAGTAGAGAGCATGACATTGAAACACTAGAAGATTCACATAAATATTACCTATCGTCACTACTTTTAAAAAATCTCGTATCTCACGCTGTTCCTCAAAGTTAAAACGCAGTAAGTCTATATGCATTCCATACATACTTACTACAATTTTCTTTTCATTGACAGACCAATATACAAGTTTTTTTTAAAGTAGTGACGCTATGTCAATCGTAATCAGCCCATCATCGCGACAACAAACAACACGCGTTTGCCGGCACAATACACCGGTCAAATCTTACATGAAAATCGGCTAAAAAAACAAAGTGTGATGTAAAGCTGGATTTTTAGTATCTTATTTGGAGTCCTTGGGGGAATGTAAGACTATATTTTGCAAGCAAAAAAAAAGTGCGCTAACTTCGTAATTTAAAAAAAAAGTAAAAAAATCGGACTTTTTTTGGTTTTTATTTTTTTTATTAAAAAACTATGCGTTTTTGGTCAAAAGTTGCTGGGTAATGTTGAAAGCGCATTAAATTTCAAACAGTTTGACATCTTTTTTATCAATGTCCGTCAAATAGTTTTCGAGATATGAAGCGTCAAAAAAGGTTAATTTTTGAAGCATTTATAAAATGTAGCGTTTTGCCAATATTTTTAGACAAATATCTGCAAAATACTTCATGATATGATATATATTGCAATATAACATTGTATAAAATTTATTTTGCTTTAGTTTTAGTGCAAATAAAGGTCAGTAAGACGAATAGTTACTTTGGTGAACAAAAAAAAATCTATAAATAGAGAAGCCAAGAGTCTGGTAGATTGGTTAAGGTAAAATAGTTTACGCTAAAAGTTTTAGGTTGAATGTGCTATCTATTCGATCTTACTTTCTTTGATATCCGTTTATCTGAAAAAATTGTCTAAGCTAACTTTAATCGATGGAATCAGGCGTTACTTTGCGGAAATCCATGTTAATCGTAAACTAGAACGTTCCTTTGCTAATCCGCGAATTGATAACGTGCACGTTATCAATTCGCGGATTAGCAAAGGAACGTTCTAGTTTACGATTAAGCTAACTTTGCATCGATTTGACTATTACTAATGAAGAAATAAAATACAATAAAATTTTGAAGTTTAGTAAATTAGAAAAATAAAACAGAATTAGTTAGATTTTACTTTTTCCTTTTTGAGGGTCCTGGTTCTGCATCTTGATGGCACAACTCCTGTAGTGATAGAAAGTCCACTTGAGTTGTATTTGACCACCAATTGCTGTGGAATAAACTACGGGAACGGAAAGCGCCCACGCCAATTATTAAGATACTGGAGAAGTGGTATTCCCAGCAGAAGAACGTAGTAAGATGGAAGTCAACTCTGTCCACAGCCAGCGGGCTAAACTGTGGCGTGAGACAAGGAGGCAGTATGTCTCCGGCTCTCTTCAGCGTGTACATGGATGGGCTGTCGCAGGCTTTGACCAGTACCGAGGTTGGCTGCTCCATCAATGGGCAAATGATAAATCACATCGCTTATGCAGACGATATGGTCCTACTAGCACCATCTGTGGGAGCTATGCGTAAGTTACTTGCAGAATGCAAGAGATACGCCAGCCAGCATAACATGAGATACAATCCGGACAAGTCTGAATTTATGCTCATGGAGGCAGCACATATGCCCACACCTGTACCACCTCTTTTGCTTGATGGAGTTCAATTGCGGAGAGTACACGAAGTCAAATATCTTGGCCACATCTTGTTGTCCAGTTTAAAAGACCAGGAGGACATAGAAAGGCAGAGGCGAGCCACCGCAGTAAGGGCAAACATGTTGGCTAGAAGATTCACCAAATGTAGTGACAGCGTAAAAAGACAGCTGTTCCTCAGTTTTTGTACAAGCGTGTATACTGTCGAGTTATGGCCCGACTACACCTGCGCGGCGGTGAGAGACCTGCGCGTGCAATACAACACATACTATGTACTGATATTTCGTTAAACGGAGAATACTATGATTCGGGCACGTCCACGACAACGCTTGTGAGATTGCAGTGATGTTATTGACCCTCAGTGATATGCTTTAAAAACCAGTCCGTACAAGAACAATTTCGGAACAATCTGATTCAATTAATGAGGGTTTTCTACTCGTAAATATTTTTTTCCGCCAAGCGGCGATCCTGAGGTCTTTCTGACCGTAAACTTAACTTACTAAATAAATGTTGATTTGATATACGCAAATATGTGTCTAAGGCCCACTTGCACCAACCACTTAACTCAGGGTTAGTGGGCTGTCATCTGTCACATTCCATATAAAATGGTGGGTTAACCCTCGGGTTAACCCTCCATTTTCGTCGGTGCAAGTGGCCCTAAGTAATACTTGAACAGCCCCCAAATAATAATAATTCGTTCTCCGCTACGCCTCCTGTAAATATATGTAAACTATTCCATTTGGCCATTACCATCCACCGATTATTTCTGATCCAGTTATACTAGACTTATGATATAATCCTATTTTTTTAAATAACTGGCACTCTTTTGGTCTTAAATGAAAGCTAGTGAAATTTTCTACATTTTTATTTTACAATTTATGTAATAGCCTGAGTTGTTTTGCTGATATCTGTCTCAAAATATTAGCAAAACGAATATTTTCATAGAAAGAGGAAAAATGCTCTTTTTTGACGCTTCATATCTCAAAAAATATTTGACGGACATTGATAAAAATGATATCAAACTGTTTGGAATTTAATGCGCTTTCAATATTACACAGCAACTTTCGACCATAAATGCATAGTTTTTTAATAAAACGGCAAAAACCAAAAAAAGTCTGATTTTTTTACTTTTTTTTTTAATTACGAAGTTAGCACACCATTTTTTTGCTTGCAAAATATAGTCCCACATTCCCCCAAGGACCCCAAATAACATACCAAAAATGCAGCTTTACATCACACTTTGTTTTTTTATTTCTCTTTTTGACCAGTGTACAAGTTTAGTTTGTGAAAGCGAGCTATTTTCCCGAGGCGGCACGCTATCTAGAGCCAACTTGATACCGGCCTTTTGTTACTGTCACGTCTCAGGCACAAGCTATTCATTTCAATGCACATTACATTTGAGGATATTGATATAACTATACAGTTTTGATATGACTAATGTGTTTCGGGTTAGAGCATCTGTACTGTACCTACCTTAAACACATTGTAAGCTCCCCATACTTAATAACCTAACCACAAAATTAAAATTTTGAATAAACCCCAGACCGCGACATAGTGGACCGATTTTCATGAAACACTCCCGACTAATTCAGCTTTCAAACAAAAAAAAACGAAATCTAAATTGGTTCATCCGTTCGGGAGCTACGATGCCACAGACAGACACACACACAGACAGACAGACACGTCAAACTTATAACACCCCGTCGTTCTTGCGTCGGGGGTTAAACATACACAAGGGACAGAAGCCGACATAAGTAAACCTACACCTACACTACACCCTATACCGTAAAGAAAGACTATTACGTTTTGCGATCACGATCCTCAGTACAGGCGTCTTCTTTTTCAGCTGTCAAACTCGAGCACGATTTTATCTCGCACGCTCAATCAATGATTGACTAACGCAATGAGAAATGTTACTTTTTTAACAACCAGCAAACGGGCAGACGAGCCGCCTGATGGGAAGCTGTCATCGCCGCCCATGGACATAAGCAACATCAAGGCAATGCAATTGCGTATTATCATTATTTATTAAATGTAATTTTGGTTAGTTAAATGTGTTTATAATGTAATTAATACTGAACTCTGAATTGCGTGTGATTTTGTACAATCTTTATATTTTAGATTTAAGTTAATTTGCATGCCATATTTTTTTGGCTAAGCATGTGTACAATTTAATTCGTAATTACTTTGAACATCTATCTGTCAATAAATATTATCTTTCTTTCTATCTTAAAGGTGCCACATATGCGATGCCGACCTTTGAGAACTCTAAATACCTGCTTCTTCAAGAACCTCACGTCAGTTTGATGTTTGGCTTGAGGTGCGAGGTGATAAAAGCGCAGAGATGAGAACAGTACAGTACCTACCTACTCTATCGATGTGTTTCTGTGTATGAATCCATACTAATATTATAAATGAGAAAATGTGAATGTCTGTTTGTTTGTCCGTCTTTCACGGCAAAACCGAGCGATGAATTGTCGTGATTTTTTAAGTGAAGGCAGTTGAAGGGATGGAGAGTGACATAGGCTACTTTTTTATCTCTTTCTAACCTCCCACTTCTCTGAAATGGGGGGGGGGGGGGGGGGGATGTTTGTATGGAGAATTCCGCAATTTGCGAACTAAACGCGAGCGAAGCCGCTGGCGAACGCTAGTGATATTAATACAATTACAGTAATTACGTACCGTACGAAAAGATGCTGAGTCTGCCCCAGAGAAGCGGTGCAGTGCAGGAAGGGGCTGGTGATCGATGCGGAGCCGTTTGTTGGGCTCGTGCGCAGCTGGTACTTGTGGCTGCAACGGTGGATCCTGACAAATAATAAAAGCCATTCAAAATATCCGTCCAGACTAGGGTTGCAAATAGAAAAAAAAACAAATGTTTTTTTTTCAGAATTATGAAAAAAAAACATGAAAAAAAACCGAGCACCATGGTTTTTTTTCTAAATATGGTTTTTTTTTCAGATGAACAAATAATTCGACAATAACGGTTTTTCGTGACTTGTCGCGTGTTTCAATAACAATAACGTACATTTTAATTCGACTAACATTCAGTATATAAACGTTTATTGGGGAATCCCCGATGCTGCGTGCAGCGTGGAGAGGTGGTGGTGTTGCCAACAGTAAATAGTGATAACTACCAACTACAGATTTCGTAAATGTTACTTTTATAAGACCAGAAATTAAAGTTATTTGATTAAATTCGTTTAATAGTTAACACTAAGTCTAAAAAACCGTATAAAAGTATTAACTGCTTTGCAAATTTTGAGATTTCGTTCTTTAGAAAAAAAACATACCTACTCCAGAAAAAAAAACTGTTTTTTTTCACGGTTTTTTTTTCATGTTTTTTTCAAGCCAGAAAAAAAAACCGTTTTTTTGCAACCCTAGTCCAGACTTAAGAAAGCAGCACCTAATTCACACTGCTGAGTAAAGTAGTAATACTAGTTTTGGGTTGACGTGTCTAAATGAATATTAACTAAGTACTTATTTGAAAAATAACAGGCCGTGTGGTGGCGGGTTAAGTATTTCAACATTCCTTCCCTTCCTTGGGTGTCGTAGAAGTCGACTGTGGGATGTGTTCAATTGTGACGTAGGCGAGAAGGCTGGCAGCCTGTCAGAGCAATGTCACAATTTCGTTTTCTGTCACCCCATAATTTGGCACTGAAACGCGAGTACTGACTGCCTACGAAAGTATGTGTTTTCGAATTCATTTAGTAGGTACAGTTATAACTTTTATTAAACGTACGCCGTGCAGTATGTTATGTATGCGCGTTGTATGCGTACGCAACATATGGACGTGAGTGAGCATTCTTCCGAGGAATAATTCATTCTCGTTCATTCTCATCCGCTTACATGTGTTACGCTGGTACATACAGGTGATACAGCCAGTGCATCGCTGTGGTATGAGCAGTAGCGACTCACCTGACAAGTCCATCAGCGGTCTGGCTGACGCGCACGTTGTTGATGATCCAGTTGTCGATGCCGTCGTCGGTGAGCCAGTACTGCGTGGTCTCCAGGAGCGACAGCGCCTCGTTCACGTACGACGGCCCGTGCCGCGACTCGCTGGGGACATTGTACACTAGTGCCACACTTTGCAAACTATGTCAACTAGATACTGAGAGTAGGTGTCTGTTTAACGTCGTGTCCTATTGTAGTTCAGTTTTATATGGAACAGCTGTCATGTATGGTTGTAAACATATGTTGGAAGAAAAACTCTCCAAAACAGTGGAGGAAACTCAAATAAACCTACGTCACATAATAAAACAATGGAGAAAACTGTCAGACCATCTATCGACGACGCGTAGGGTATTAAGCATTAGTTCGTATCTGCTACTGGTTTTATATAGTGATAGGTATTATTCACCGTACAGCAGGCAGCAGCAGTGCTTAATCAGAAGAGCAAAGCAGTTTGCAGATATTGATCGAAAACACATTAGCTTAGCTGCTGTTGCTGCTGCCCGCAAAACAAAACACGAGCTACTGTCCCGCTTGTCTACTCACTTGTAGAACACGTTGAGAGTGAAGTCCTGGCTCATGTCGAGGAACGTGTCGGTGGTGGTGCGCGTGCCGGCCGCGTCCACCAGGTACACCAGCGCGCACTGCTCCGCCGTGAACGACACGCCCTTGTACCACATCTTCGCGTATCTGGATATTATTATTCATTATCGATATTTTCTTTATAATTAGGTAGGAAGACCAGGGTGAAGGCTTGAACGGCAACGTCCAAGCTGTCTAGCCAATATGAATGTCTTGATAAGTCAAGACTCACTATTATTTTGCTTTGGAGGTGGCAGGCCTGTATATCGACGAGAGAGAGATTGTGGTGGACTCGTCTCGTCAGTTAGCGGATAAGCAGTATGCTATTCTTGATTGACGACTCACTTGTTATTGCCCTGCAAGTGGCAGGCCTGTATCTCGACGCGAGACCCGTAGTGGTACACTCGTCCGTTGGGGTGGATGAGCGCTGCTGCCGCACCCGACCTCGACAGCGCCAGTATGATGTTGTTCTTGGCGTTGGTCACTCGAACAGCGCCGTCAATCGTCATGTCCACCCTAAGTAAAACAATATATGGCTAATCTCTTCTGTACAGTAGACGCAGAAATTAGACTTTTTAAAGAACTCCCTTTGTTTGTATGAGATAAGACGGTAACGAGTGAGAAAAGGTAACGTAATAAGTAGGTACACAGATAGAAAATATCTCTTCAACCAAAGAAACCTATTTGAACCAAGAGATATCCAGTTTCCCATATCAGGAAGATTTTAATTACTTGATATAAAACATAAAATGTCTCGATGTTTATTACTTGCACTAACCATTTTATATCTTCTTTTTTAAAACTTAATCATTTATTCCAAGAGCGTAAACGTTTTGTTCAGTGATAATTATTACTCAGAAGCAAATCAGCAAGTTCTTAAAAACAAGTATAATATTTCTTGGTTCTAAGTAATAAAATTGTTGTATTAAGAGTTATGACGGTTTTCGGTTAAGAGTTCTGCATAATTAAAGTAAAAGTTAATGTTTCTTGGGGTGAAACAATTAGTTACTTACACCAAATATATACATTTTTCATTTTAAAAGTTCTGACGGTATTAGATGAAGATTTACATGTTTGAAGTTAGATTTAATGTTTCTTGGGGTGAAACAGTAAGTATCTTAAACCAAATATACTTACTTCTTGGATGTAATTTATCTTATTTCATTTAAAATATATAATTTCGAGTTCCCCAGCCAGTTAGAGAGAGAGAGAGAACTGGAGCGGAAGCACGTTTAGGATAGTCCTCAATAATAGCGCGTAGTTCCCAGAGGGAAGCAGGGGGCTATTATGTCGGAATTTGTATTCCTATGATTCGATACATATCAAGTTCCAACCGGCGAGCCTAACCAAATCGGGAAAAATCTTAACACCGCGATGTACGAATTCTATGGGCTGGGGTCAGCGCCATCTAGCGGGTTTTTTGGTAACTAAACCGGTGTCGCCGCTCGGCGCGCGAACTAAATCTTGAAGCAAAACTTTATTATTTTTCGATCTAAACGTGTTTTCGATCTAAATCGTGTATGATAAATCTGACCTAAGTCCGTGTTGATTTTTTATTTAAAACTGCTCGAATTATGAATGAAGTCTATTAAATCAAGAATTTGTGATATGAACCAAGAATGTAATAAATTGACCTAAGTCCGTGTTGATTTTTTATTTAAAACCTGCTCGAATTATGAATGAAGTCTATAAACATCAAACCAAGAATTATTATAATCAAGCCAAGATTGTTCTAAATCTTGAAGTAAAACCTTGATATTTTTTGATTTGAACTTGTTGATTCTCAAATGGAGCTTGTAGACATTAAATCAAGAATTTGTGACACAAAGCCAAGAACTTAATAAATCTTGACATAAATCTGTGTTTATTTTTGTTTTAAGTTATTCTGGAACTTTGAATGGAGTTGCAAAGCATCAAATCAAGAACTATTAAAATCAAGCCAAGATTGAACTAAATCTTGACGTAAAACCGTGTATTTTTTTTATTTAAACTTTTATGTCTTGACTGTAGAACGTAAAAGTTAAATTAAGAAATTATGATTTCCTATTAAAAACGCAGAATTCTTGTAGTTAAATTGTGGTGAATCTTCTTTTAACAGGTTTTTATTTTTGCTTTGATAAGGTTACTTGAACCAAAGACGTTTTTTAAGAACTAGCATATTCATACTAAAACGGTGTAATATTTTGTTGCAAATAAATACTTCTTTGATTCAAATCTGTCCTATTTGTACCAAATGTATATAAAGTTACGACTGAACAATTTTGATTCTTCTTTGAAAAAGGAATATCCCTTTAGGTTAAGACCATGTTATTTGATGAAGAATTATATTATTCCTTTTAAATAACAGTGTTTGAGAGAGTTTTCCGTCTTAAATTAAAATATCTTTTCTATCTGTGTACTTATTCCAAAAATCCCACTCACTTGACTCTGTCTCTTAGCCGCAGACAAATGGTGCCGTGGGGCGTCACCGAACCATTGTACCCGGCTCCTCCGACCTCCGTCACCTGTCAGTCGAACACTCATGTTTACAAACTAGTCTATACTTTTATTCATCCTACTGATTTTTAAGTGAGAAGCATTGTTTAGACAACACTGGATGCGTGAATGTTTGTTATTCTTGCAGGGAAGCGAATGAACGGAATTTGTAAAACTAAATTTTATAAATGCAATTGTAGTAATTCCATTCCACTGTATGTAGAGTAAAATCCACCATTTTAAATGACGCACACACACTTCGTGCTATCAGACACGGTATGTAACATCTATCTACCTGCTTATGACGAAACGTGCCGCAGGAGGCCGATTTTTGAATCTCGGCCATTCGATTTCGTGAAATTCGGTCAATAATATCTCCACTACTAGCGAAAATTTGACTTGAAAACTCAATATTCTCAACAAACATAACTAAATAAATGTCACTGTTCTGAACTTAAATGCATGCTATTCTTATAAAAATACCAAAGTCACTATAAGTGTGCCGTTCAGATTTAAGAAGTTCCGTTCTGATACTTATGATCTTCATCAGCAGTTCCACTGCACTAAATGTCACTGTTCTGGACGCAAGTGCATGCTGTGCTTATAAAAATACCAAAGTCACTATTAAGTGTACCGTTCAGATTTAAGGAGTTCGGTTCTGACCATCATCAGCAGACCCACTGCACCAAATGTCACTGTTCTAGACGTAAGTGCATGCTGTTCTTATAAAAATACCAAAGTCACTATAAGCGTGCCGTTCAGATTTGAAGAGTTCCGTCCTGACCATCATCAGCAGTTCCACTGCACCAAATGTCACTGTTCTGGACAGAAGTGCATGCTGTTCTTATAAAAATACCGAAGTCACTATGAGCGTGCCGTTCAGATTTGAGGAGTTCCGTTCTGACCATCAGCAATTCCACTGCACCAAAAGTCACGATTCCGTACGTAAATGCATGGTGTTCCTTAAAAAACACAAAAATCACCATATGTATGCCTTTCAGATTTGAGGAGTTCCCTCGATTTCTCCAGGATCCCATCATCAGAACTGGGTTCTGAGAAAAATGGGATCAATCTGTATGCATACCAGGACCAGTAACGACCAGGACCAGTAACGACCGGGAGATATCTTGCAACAAACATTAAAAAAAAAACATACAGACGACTTGAAAACCACCTTCCTTGAGAGATTTGAGGCGGCGGTTAAAATGTGAAAATTAAAAATCAAAGTTTCAAGAACTATATTGTGTTAGATATCAAATGAAAGAGGTTTTTATAAGTATTTCAAAAATATTTTTTTAATAATTTTTAGTAAATGTAGTAAGGTCATTTTCAAGTTATTTAAGAAAATAGGCAAAAAATGACCATCCCCCTTATCTTCGAAACTACTAAGCGTAAAATTTTCAAAAAAAGACACGAGATAGTTTTCAATCTATAGATTACAGGAAAACCTATTAGAAATCTACAGTAAAGTAAGTCGGACTTAAAAGAAAAAAACTAATAACTAACTAATAATAACTAACTAACTATAACTATTACGAATTTCGCTCACTGCCGCTGCCAAAACCAGCTGCAGTTACCAAATCTCTTGAAATTGTGTGAGCGCGTTTAAATATTTCAGTTTCGTTTTGTTCAAAATATCGATTATTCGCAAAAAAAATGACTTAACTTCCTACTAAAAACGAGGCGCTCGTTTTCCACATACTTTCGAACGCAGAATTCGTGCGTTCGATATTCAAAAATCGATCCCCAGGTAATTCAAAAAGTATTTTTCCCCTCACTAGCTCGGAAACACGTGTTTTGTCCTTTAATACCAGCGGGTAAAAACGCATTTTATCCACTAGTGGGTAAAGTAATTTGACCTTGAATAAAGTCAAATTAACTGCTTTAAAATTGATAAAAGTAGGTGAATCTAGTAATAAAGATGATTTACCACCTGTGGAACTACTGGAAGCAGTGATAAACGCATTTTTTGCGTTGTAGTTTCCTCGCTATAGTGAGGGGAAAAGTTTTGTGTTACACTCGGGTGCAAATGTATTTTACTTCTTGTGTGTTAAAAAACTCGCAAGTTCAGGATTCTATAGTTGAACCACGAGCGAAACGAGTTTGCTCGTTTTTCAATTCCACACTCGGCGTTAAAATGCAACTTTGCCCCCTTGTATAATAAATAACTATTTTTGCTAAGAAGGCCATGTGCCGCGGGATTTCTAATAAGATGTCGTTTTGCACATGAAATAGGTACAAGGACCTTTTAGCCATGGAACGCCACATACTAACCTATAACCACAGCAGTCGCTTTTGAGAGATACAAGGGGATGTTACAAATTGTAATACCTCGAGCTCTCGCCAAGTGTCAGCATGGTAGATGTCGTCTCCAGGGTAGAACGGTGCTTTGTTCCGCTGCAGAGGCGCACGCCACGGCGGCTGCCAGCCCGCCGCCCCCACCAGCTCCGCCTGTCCCAGGCCCCCTTCCAAGAACTTGCTGTAGTCTTGGAACACGGACAGGTTGGACTCATCCTGTCGAACATCTTAACATCAACATACTGAACACAAAACTTTACCTTACCCTTCTAACGCTGCAATAACACAAATAATTTCCCAGAATCCCTACAAGTTTGAATGCACCTTAATGTTAATAGGTACTAATATACCTACCTAATAATGGCTTGGTGTTGCCTTACGTTCGTTGTCTAGGTTCTTAATGATTCAAATACGTCTGATGGGACAGGATGTTTCATTATATGCTTCTCCCACTGATGCAATGGTTTAATACACCTTTAACCTTTTTCAGGCATGATCTGCAGGGCAATCATGGTCGCGCGATAAATGATAAAATATCGGGCCGTCCCTATCGCACTATTTGTAAGTGCGATAGGGACGGCCCGATGTTTTATCACTTATCGCGCGACCATAATTGCCCGCCTGAACCACATAAGAAATTACCTACATAATATATAATTTATACGGTTACACAGTTTAATCGTTACAGATGGATTCATTAGAGGGATAAGGAGGATATTTGGGGAAACCTAGATTGCTGTAGGTTAGAATTGTTAGAAAAATGCCAAATCTATAACATATATATGACACTTAATAAATATTATTAGGGCACTCTAACACTATTAAGCAATAAACTCAAGAAGGCTTGCGTTGTGGGTAAACTGACACGTACCTATGCATAAACTATACAAATGCAAACACGCATGACTCGGGAACAAATATCTGTGCTAAAAACACAAATGACCTTACCGGGATTCGAACCCATGATCATCGACTTATCACAGGTAGCTAGGGCGACTAGGTAATGGCCCAGTCACCCCGCAAGGGCCGCTAGGCACCTGTAACGGATACGATGCTACTTATCCGAGGAAATCATTAGAAATTCTAAAAGCTATCTATAGTTATCAATGGAGACCTGACATAAGTAGGTAAGTACCTGATTGTACGAATGTGCCGTATAGACACTCCTGGGGCGCACAGGTATAGTACCGTCCTTTCTAAAGTCTGCATTAGCCATTCTCAAATTTCTTCAACTCAAATCCAGTATTTAAATAAAATACATGAACAACAGTGACAAGCAGCGATGGAAATACTACATAATAAAAACCATAAATCCCGATTGATATTTTGGATAGCTATTAACAGAAGTCATTTGTCATTTATTTCCTCCTAAATTCGAAATTTAATTTATGCATTTCTATATGGCGTTGTCCTTTCTGTCTGCCTGGTTCTGCCCAAGGAGGTTTGAATACAGTATTATTATAAAAAATATCTCAATTAGGATCTAAATTAAGATACCTATTACCAACTCAAATTCAAATATCATAGCCAACCTGTATTACAGTGCCTAGCAACCCGTCTTTGCATAGAGTTCACATGGGTGCTAACCCATATACACTGTATGGTATGTACTTAATTAAACAAAAACCACAAATCTGATAAAAATGTTCAATACGTGGTCTTTTAGGAACTAAGGTTACGAGTTACTCTAATTAAGTGCCCCTACAAAATGATAAGTGGTAGAAAAGAGAAAGATGCCTGCAATTAGCAAACTTCGGTGATCGCTTGATCGCTGATTATTACTTATACGAGTTTGCCGTACACATATTGTACCTACAAGAAACTACAGATAATTATGTGTAGATAGTACCCTATAGTAACTGTACTCGGATGGGATGGAAACATCCCATTGCACGGCAGGGGTCAATTAGTGTGCAAGGTTAACACGGCGATGACGATCCTCTATATGTATTAAACGGAGTATTAAATTAAATCTAACGGTAAAGTATGGTAAGGGAAATAACTGTACATCGTATTTTAGTTATGCACCGGACAAAAATACCTAATACATAATACATAACATGTTTATTTAATGGCCTGGAAAAGTAGAGAATACAATACGCTTGCCAAAATTGTTATTAGGTTCATGTTAGAGGTCTTGAGGTCTCTAGGAACTTTATCGATCATAATTTTGATTCAACTTTTGCTCTATACATAGAATACATCAGTAATCAAACTTCCTAACTGATGTTAAAACATTAAAAAAATTTCAAATGGCGCGCCAGATTACTCAGATCTACTCTACCACAGATAGCACAGGCCTATGTAATCAATACGCAATAGTATCGCCATCTAGTGAATATTAATGCAGTAAGCTTTAGTAAAACAATGGCTTCTAATGTGCTACTGCGTTAAATAGATGGTGCTAACGGAAAAGTGTAGCTCTGTTTATTTCATCAAAATATAATATTTTCTTTAAATAATTGTTTTCGCTTTATTGTATATTTTCAGATCCTAACTTAGCCTTATGATAAATGATATATAGGCTTTAAAATTGTAATTTCATCATTATATGTGTTCCAAACTGAGTTTAGTTTGATAAAAGTCAAATTTTCATGGTAATATAAAACGTAGTGATTCAATACTCTTTGGTTATATTTACTTTTATTTTCCAAAGCTCTGAACAAAGTAAATACAAAAGGGGTCGTATGGAAAAAAATTATAAATAATTATCTCCTTGAACTTGTTGTTGATGTTTATCTGTGGCAAGTCGAAACACCTTTTGCCATGTAGACGCGGCATTACACAACTCATCAGAGAAAGTACTTTTTTTGAATGTGGAAACACCGGCGGCCCGCCACGTTTCGCCAGTCTTGTTAGTTGTTCACTCGTCAGTAATTTCTTAGCTTCTTATCCATTTACGTGTGGTCCAGATAATAACTTAAAATGAGTGCTCCAGCACCAGCTCCCGTTCAAAAAATAGGGATAGTGAAGCAGGTATGTAATTGTGTATACTTTTATTATTGAACACAGTGGGGTCCTGCGGTGCCTCGTGCCGATTGCATAGTTTGCCTTGTTGGCACACAGGTTCACCTATAATTGTAGAAATATGGGAACAGAAACAGAATATATACACTTTAATTCAATTCGTTGGGTCTTTATTCGGATTCTTTTAATGCATTATTTGCCAGCTGGCATGTTGCGCGTACCGATTGTCAAAATGTATCTGAAGAATTTCCACTCTTCGTCGGAATGGAATATTGTAAATGAAAATATGCTCTATTTATACTATAGGTATTATCGGGAGACACTATAGTAATAAGAAAGCAGCCGCGAGGCGGGCCTCCTCCAGAGAAAGTGATAGCCCTCTCAGGCATCACGGCGCCTAAGCTCGCTCGCCAGCGCACGGCCAACAAGTGAGTACGCAACGTGTGCACCCTTCACGCTTGCTCCTGCTTTTCTCCCTTATTTCTGTCCTATGTTTTATTACATTAGAAAACCATGGGTAAAGAAAAATAAACAATATAGCCATTAAAGGATTTTCTTTAATGATATGTGTAAGACAATGTCTTGTATTTTTATTTGTCAATAATTCTATATATGTGCTGATTATACAACCAAATTTCTTTAATAAATATCCAAGCTCACTTTATAATTTTTATCAATACATATTGCATTCTACATAGACATTTTTATACAATATGTAACATTGTTGTGAAAATATCATCTTGCCTTTAACAGCACCTTTTTAGTGCAAGTAAAATTATCTTAACTGATTCATTCATAAGTGTACCATAATTATACATCTTAGCGTGCCAGGCTGTAGAACTATTTACTATAACTTTGCTACATATACATAGTTTCAGTTTTATAGAGTAATTAGTAAAAGTATGTCAACAAACTAGATTGTTAATTAGGTAATGAAGTACAATAATCATTATGAAAAGTCTTTGGTCTCTTAAATAGACTTTGGTAATCTAAACTATACATATGAAAACTAACATCTTCAATTAGTTTATGGAGGATATTTTTGTTCTCTGAGAGTAATACTTTTGATGGGATATCTTATATTTGCTTTCATGAATTCATACTGATGAATTAAATCTCCTTATAAACACCTTACTTTCTCCAATTTTAATTAGTTAATAATTCATATTTGAGTATGATATATGCTCAATATGCGTACAGTACACATATCATCAGTGATTTGCACTATGGGCGGCACTAACTTTAAGCGATCATTTGTCAAATATGAATTACTACTTAAAGCTACCACACCATTAATAACCAATATTTTAATATTATAGTGATGTGGAGTCAAAAGACGAACCTTTTGCGTGGGAGGCCCGCGAGTTTTTAAGAAAGAAGCTGGTTGGAAAAGAAGTAGTTTTCATATCTGAAAAACCTAATAACTCTACCACGAGAGAGTATGGGTCTGTGTGGACAGGAAAAGATACCACTAAAGATGAGAATGTGACTGAAGCTTTACTTGCTGAAGGATTGGCAAAAGTGAGGGAAGGCGGGAGAAATATCCCTCAGCTGAAGCGACTTGTCGAAATTGAAGACATTGCCAAATCACAAGGCAAAGGCATCTGGGGCTCAGATATCAGTGTAAGTTTAGTCCTCTACATGGTGTGCAAGAAAAAATTATTAGTTTAATATTCATTCATGCAAGATTGTTGTAGTTACATATCAAAACATAACGGAAGAATGTTCCAGCAATCTTATGTAATAACATAATGTCGAATTATTTTAGGGGCATGTCCGAGATATCAAATGGACCATTGACAACCCGAAGCAGTTTGTGAACAAGTACAATGGCCAGCCCATTAAAGCCATCATTGAGTATGTCCGCGACGGCTCCACTGTCAGGTTGTGCTTGCTGCCTGATTTCCATCAGATCACCTTGATGCTCTCTGGAATTAGAGTAAGTATAATATCAACAATGCTTTGATCATATACTCTGCTACTGATCTGAATAACGGGTTTTTAAATAATTATTGAATCAACAGCACAGGGTAGTAGCAAAATTTGTCGGTTAACCAATCTAATACAAAAACTAAGCAGATTTATCACTGAGCAACCTGTCTTTAACTTTCTTATTTGGTCGCGTGTTTTAATTTACCCTCAACTGGCATATGAAGCCTTTTGAGAGTAAGTTTTGTTTACACTTTTGACACTTTCTAAACCGGGCTCTACGCGGCGCTACGACATTTTCGCTACATACGGGGAAACCCATGTAATCGGCTACGCTTCTACGAGCGGTGTGCCCGACAGTCGGGTTCTTGGTAGCGAAAGTGTTAAATGCCTAAAGATACAAACTATAGGTACTAGTATAATGCTAAATTAAATTTAGTTTGACTTAACAATACAAGAAGGAGACTGTAGTTTACTTGTAACTATTCCTTTTATAGACTGACACATAAATGTCATGTTATTAGAGGTGAAATAGCTTAACTATTTATCCTTTGTGAAGGGTGAAATAAATTGGAAGTTTTATCTCATAATATTCTTATTGATGTTTATTTTAGTGTCCTGCTGTAAAACAAGACGGCGATTCAGAGCCCTATGCCGAAGAAGCCAGATTCTTCCTGGAGTCCCGACTCCTACAGAAAGATGTGGAAGTGATTCTGGAGTCCGTGAACAACAATAACTTTGTGGGCACCATCTTGCACCCGCAAGGTAACATTGCTGAGGCTCTGCTGCGACAGGGCTTCGCGAGATGTGTCGACTGGTCACTTGCTGTTATGAAATCAGGTTTGTCTGACATTATAATTTTTCCATACGCCACAATAAATAAGAGTAAAAACTTCGTTTTTAGGCTGATATTTGACATGTTTTCTTGATATGCTGCTATTGACAGGAGCTACTATCGTGCACATTTTGTAGTACAACATATCTTTGAAAGTATTCTTACTTATGTTTAATCTTGAACAGACATTGTTATTTAAACACATTTTTCATAGTAAAACAAACGAAGTAGATCATGAATGTGAGAAAAAAAGGAAAATCTAAATTTTTATGTGAATTGCTTATGCGGCGTGGCTAACTATGCAATGCGAATATAACCTGGCGACAAAATGTTGTAAAATGTCACATAAATATACAGTGACACTCATTAAAGTAGATAAGAATTAGAGATAAGTAACATATTAAACTGATAATCAGGTGCATCGACGCTGCGAACGGCGGAGCGCGCCGCTAGGGACGCCAAGCTGCGCATGTGGACCAACTACGTGAGCAACGCGCCCGTGATCGCCGCCAAGGACAAGGAGTTCACGGCCACCGTGCTCGAGGTGGTCAACGGCGACGCGCTCGTCGTCAAGCTGTCCAACAACACCACCAAGAAGATCTTCCTGGCCAGTATCAGGCCCCCCCGCGAAAAGTAAGTTCACCTCAACCGCCCGTTATATCGCATTTTACCATGTGCCTACATAGTAAGGCGGCGGAATTGAAAAAAGTCGTCTAGTTTTGAAGTTGATGTGACTGGAGAGTATACTGCTGACAAGTGGTATCGTTGTGATCGGTAGCCTTTACTGAGTACGAAATAATGACTTGTCGCATTCTCAGACTGTGGGGGGGTTAACTATGACGTCACAAAGATCGCGGTCCCGGGTTTCAATTTTTTGCCAATTTGTCTAGAACCCCTTATCCCTTATATTAAGATATCTTATTATGTGAAAAGTATAGTTTTGTTACTTTTTTTTTAATTAACAATAATGCAAAAAATACTTTTTTTACTCTCTTTTTTGATTTTTGTGACTCAAAAAGGCAATGAAAACGGCCACTTAGCTAAAAAATATGTTATATAAATCATTTAACTACATTATTAAGCTATCTGTTGCTTTTTAAATTTCTACGATCGGATAATAAATAAGCAAACTACCACCACATACCTGTAGGCGGGGAGTACCGCTTGACACGCGTTCCCATAAATTAGGGGTCTACCAAAGTACACCTCGCGCAAAATTCGTTTCAAGCAGATATACTATACCTCTAATCTTATTCATCGTAACCTATCAATATTGGTATCATTTGAAAGGACAATTAAAGTACTTTAAGAAACAATGTCAATCATTTTCTTAAAATCAATAATCGCCAGTCTGCGGTGGTTACAAAGGAAAAAAGTGGGTATGCAATTTGACTGGTTTCCTAGGTTTGATACCCTAGACGAGTTTAAAAGGGGAGGTAAAGGTGACATATTGGTTGTTCTCTGGCCTAAAAGCTATACAGAGGGTCAGGGGAGAAAAAAAAAACCGGCCAAGTGCGAGTCGGACTCGCGCACCGAGGGTTCCGTACAAACCTGCATTTGATATGAATTTCAACTTGATAGCTCTACGCGTTCATGAGGAAAAAAGTAATAAGTTTATATTTATTAAAAAATATATATTTTGTAATGTAACTAAAAATTTAAGGTTTTCGGAATTTTTCCTTTATGTGTGCTATAAAACGTTGCTTCATGCCAAATTTCAAGATTCTAGGTCGACTGGAAGTACCCTTTAGGTTTTGATTCCCTTGCGAGTACTTGCGAGTTTCAAAATATGCAGCTTAAATTGCTGTTTCTTTTGATTGCGTTGACATAGAAGTTTGATTTTGTTACAGCTTAAAGGTATTATAGACCTGAGTATTTGGTATGAATTTCAATTTAATACCTCTACGCGTTTATGAGGAAATGGGTAGTAAGGTTAAAATTATTTAATAAAAATATATTATGTGATGTAACTAAAAATTTATGGTTTTCGTAATTTTTCCTTTATCTATGCTATAAGACGTTGCTTCGTACCAAATTTCAAGATTCTGAGTTCACGGGAAGCACCCTGTAGGTTTTGATTCCCTTGCAAGTGTCGAAAATTTGCGGCATAAACGGCTGTATCTTTTGATTGCGTTGGCTTAGAAGTTTGATTTTTTCACAGCTTCAAGGGACAGTAGACCTGAGTAATTGATATAAATTTCAGCTTCATACCTCCATGCGTTCCTGAGAAAAAGGGTCTTGACAGACGGACGGACGGACGGACAGACGGACAACAAAGTGATCCTATAAGGGTTCCGTTTTTTCCTTTTGAGGTACGGAACCCTAAAAACTAGGGTGTAAGTTTAGTTTTAAGTTATTTTTTCTTTTATTTGTTGATTTTATTGTGTTTAATTTTTTTGTAATTTTATCAAGGATACACGTTGGTTTCTTTTGCTGAAAATTCCCTTTTTTATGAGAAATGTTATGAATTTCATGGCATTTTCCGATAGAGACTAAAAGTAACTTTCAAATAAGGCCACATAGTCATACTGATACTTATATAATATTAAGGGTAATACCAAGTAATACCGTTTGAACTCAAACGACTTAGAGGTGCTGTTTTTTGACCCAGTAGGTATTAAAAAGTAATCGTAAAATCAAAACGATTGGGCTTCGGTCGTTATACATATTAAATCACTAAAATGAAGTTACCTATAATGTTTTAGTAATTATAATCCTCACTTTTAGCCACTTTTCTCAAAACATAATTATTCAACAGAAGTCAAGATAACATTAAGAGCATATTTATTATTAATAACGCGTTAGAAATATGAAATAGTTGTTGAGGTACACTTGTTAAGTACATGCAGCTCCGGCAAATACACTCAGTGTCAAAAAAATCACACATCTCAATCGTTTGCGTTGAAGCAGTATTGACCCACATATTAGAATAGAATAGAATTCATTTATTTAACGTCACAACATGGTACACACAAAAAGAAGAAGGCATGCAAACAAAACATACAATGGACGCTAAATAGGACCCTCACTCAGCATGGTGCCACGGCAACCCGCAGCGCTGGTTTTCTGTGAGGACCTAGGTTTAGTGGCGGCACGTACGCCAACGACACATAAAAACAATTAAGAAAAAAAAAAAAAAGAATAATTAAAATAAACATACAAAATCAAATTATAAAAAATAAAAAACACAACAGCCGTTACAAAAAAAAACAGAAGAATTTATAAAATATTTTGACGGTAGGACAACAATACCAACTGTGTTAGTGAACCGCAGTTCAAAATTTAAATTTTTGCCACAGAAAACAAAGTAGGTAGGTACTCGTATAGTGAAAATGTATAAGTGAGTGAGAATGTATAAATGTGTAAGTGAAAGACATGCTACGTGAAAGTTTCCGTTTGAATTTGTAAAAAGTGCGCACGACAGTTTGACTTGAAACCAGTTAACGACTTCAGCGAACGGATTGGTGGAGGCAAGTCATTCCAGATCTTCATACCAGCGTACTGGAAACAACCACGAAATATTAGAGAGCAGGGCACGCAGGCCGCCTCGTAAGACTATGTGTGGCACTGAGGAACCAGTGAAGTCAGGTCTATGGATTGCTACACTGCTGTCCCGCTTGCACTAGGTACTTCGCCGGGGCTATTACCCTTAATATTATATAAGTAAAATTATGACTATGTGGCCTTATTTGAAAGTTAATTTTAGTCTCTATCGGAAAATGCCATAAAATTCATAACATTTCTCATAAAAAAGGGGAATTTTTAACAAAAGAAACCAACGTGTATCCTTGATAAAATTACAAAAAAATTAAACACAATAAAATCAACAAATAAAAGAAAAAATTACTTAAAACAAAACTTAAATACCTAGTTTTTTCTCCCCTGACCCTCTGTGTAGCTTTTAGGCCAGAGAACAACCCATATGTCACCTTTACCTCCCCTTTTAAACTCGTCTAGGGTATCAAACCTAGGAAACCAGTCAAATTGCATACCCACTTTTTTCCTTTGTAACCACCGCAGACTGGCGATTATTGATTTTAAGAAAATGATTGACATTGTTTCTTAAAGTACTTTAATTGTACTTTCAAATGATACCAATATTGATAGGTTACGATGAATAAGATTAGAGGTATATCTGCTTGAAACGAATTTTGCGCGAGGTGTTATTTGGTAGACGCCGAATGTATGGGAACGCGTGTCAAGCGGTACTCCCCGCCTACAGGTATGTGGTGGTAGTTTGCTTATTTATTATCCGATCGTAGAAATTTAAAAAGCAACAGATAGCTTAATAATGTAGTTAAATGATTTATATAACATACACCGTGTCCAATAAGTTTGAATACAGCACAAATAGCCAATAAAACAAAATGAACAAATAGTTACTACATTATTATTATATTTTATGAATGGCACTCTTATTTACTACATTCACAACAAATGTTTTGGAATAACTCCAGCATTAACTTGTTTACCAGCCTCAAACGCTTCTCAAACGGATCACACGCGGCACGCACCGTTTTCTTCACATTTCATCCCAAATACTCTCAATAATCTTTTTGAAATGATCTAGGTTTATGATTTTATAAACATTTAGTCTTCAAAGCATGTATGACCATACAAAGTAGTCTAATACGCCTAAACCTGGAGGCCTGGGTGGCCACTCATGTTTCGGATAAAAAACTGCCAAATTAGTCTGAAACTACGCTAGAATACCATTTGCCGAATGTGCTGGAGGTGCGTCTTGTTGGGTTGATACTCATTCCCAAGCATCCTTTTTAACTTTAAGGCATTTTTTTCTCCAAAACCTTGGTTTTAAAGAAAAAAACGTTGATTTTAACGCTTTTATCTGTAAGTACTGAAGGTAGTTTACCTCGCTTACATACTGCATCCCACACCTGAGCCGATGGTGAGCTCTGGAACCTAGGCACATTTTTCTAGTTGCCCGGAACGTTATCTATCCTCGGTACCCATAATAGTTTATTTTGGACACGTGGCGTCTGTTTTATCACATACAGATTCTGCTTATAAAAAATAACTCGTCACCTGCGTGCCGAGCAAGTATTTTGTTGGCACTTTACCTCTTTGTTTTTCTTAGACACTTCGGAAATTTCATGAACTTTGTGCTTGTATTTTATTAAAAGGAATATACTCTTCAGTTTAAATAAGAATTTGATGGCTTGTGATCCCTATATCTTTAGAACTGAGGTAAAATGTGAGTATTCGGACTTATTGGACACGGTGTATTTTTTAGCTAAGTGGCCGTTTTCATTGCCTTTTTGAGTCACAAAAATAAAAAAAGAGAGTAAAAAAAAAGTATTTTTTGCATTATTGTTAATTAAAAAATAACTAACAAAACTATACTTTTCACATATAAGAAATCTTAATCAGCATGTTATACGCTTTCAATCGACACCTCATTTTTCAAAATTGGATAAGGGGTTCTAGACAAATTGGCAAAAAATTGAAACCCGGGACCGCGATCTTTGTGACGTCGTAGTTAACCCCCCCACAGTCTGAGAATGCGACAAGTCATTATTTCGTACTCAGTAAAGTCTGCCGATCACAACGATACCACTTGTCAGCAGTATACTCTCCAGTCACATCAACTTTTTCCGAGACCCTCTCGCCGCTCTACTAACATTATATCATCATTCTCTTGCCCTTATCCAACTCACTTGGGGTCGGCACAGCATATCTTCCTCTTCCATACATCTTTATCACCATTCACCCGTCATCTCATTGGACATTAGAATAATTAAGATTTTTTTATTTCGAAGCACCTACTCTTTTTGATTATGTTTGTTATTTCCGCTACCCAAAGGTTGTCTGGTAGAGATCGCTCTTTAGCGATAAGACCGCCTGTTGTCTGCTTCTATTTATAATCATTTGTTTTGTCTCCACTGTATCTTTTGCTGAGGTGTGCCAATAAAGAGTATTCTATCTATCTATCTCATCATTAACTTGCTTTTGTTTCAGTCCACCTCTTCCTCAGTTTGTTACTACCTTCTACATTCATTCGTAATGCCTTTCTTGTCACATGACTTTATCTATACACCGTGTTTCACTTAACACTAAAAACCTGAAAACCGTTTGTTCAGAATCGAGAGTAGAATCGATTGAGCTATATCTTGATGGGGGTAATATTTTTTGTTTTAATTTGTATAATTAGTTATTGTTTACGTGCCCATTCTACAAATTCGTAATACAACATTGTGCATATCATATTGCTAGAGGTTGTATACCTTTTTCAGTATTTAGGGGTATTAATACTGGCTGGTTACTTGGACGATTATTTTTTCCGCTACGAGTTTGACGTTGTGCGTCACTTTAATTTTAAAGTTTATCATAAGTCATAACAAATTGAACTCTTACCTAATTACAACCTTGTTATTTTGAATTTTAGGTTTAAATTTGCTTACTGCGTCACCTGTCCAATTTGAAGTTTAGGTACTGTGACACAGTTTAACGTGCTTTACAGTGACATAGCTGGTATTGGTAAACCTTATGTTGTTGCAGTAACATACACAATTAATCAGTTTTAAGCTTTACGTTGGTAGCTACCAATTATTTTATTGAGTGTAGAGTTAAAAGTCGAGTAGAGCTGCACAGAAAATTAAATATTCAATTTAAAAAAATAATAATCATCAAATTAAAAAATGAATATTCTAGATACATTTAAAAAAATAAAAATCAGTTGGGGTGTCTGAGGTTTTGCGTGATACCGGAAACACGGTGTATATATTTATGTATATGGACAAGCTAATTGTTTAAATTTGTTTTTAGGAACAGCCCAGATGAAGAGGGTAAGCCATCGATCAGGCCGAAAGGTTTCAAGCCACTGTATGATATTCCCTGGATGTTTGAAGCTCGTGAATTTTTGCGAAAAAAGCTAATTGGCAAGAAAGTATCCGTGACTGTAGATTACATTCAGCCAGCCAAGGACAACTTCCCTGAAAAAACATGTTGCAGTGTTCAAGCCAGTGGAATGTAAGTATACATAAAATTGTAATTAAGAATTTGATGACCACCAAGTGCTAAATATTTAATTTTACTAATCTCACACATTTTTAAACAGGAACATTGCAGAAGCTCTAGTTAGTAAAGGCTACGCAACAGTGGTGAGGTACAGCAAAGACAATGACCAGAGAAGCTCCCACTACGACAAACTGCTCGAAGCGGAACTCAAAGCTCAGAAGGCAGGAATCGGCATTTACGCTAAAAAGGACATCCCGGCTCATCGCATCCAAGACACAAGTGGTGACTCTGCGAAGGCTAAGAAATTCTTCCCCTTCCTAAAGAGAGCTCAGAAAACCGAAGCCACAGTGGAATTCGTGGCGAGCGGTTCAAGAATGAGAATATACATTCCTAAGGAATCTGTCCTGGTGACATTCCTACTGGCCGGCATCAACTGCCCGCGCGGCGCGAGGCCCACGGCGGGCGGCGGCACGCAGGAGGCCGAGCCCTTCGGCGAGGAGGCGCTGCACTACACGAAGGAGAAGTGCCTGCAGCACGACGTAGTCGTCACCATCGAGGAGATGGACAAGGCCGGCAACTTCATCGGCTGGCTGTGGGTGGACAACGAGAACCTGTCCGTGTCGCTCGTCGAGCACGGCCTCGCCTCCATGCACCACACGGCCGAGACCTCCGAGTTCGCGCGCGTCATCAAGACCGCCGAAGAGAACGCCATCAAAAAACGAATCGGTATCTGGAAAGATTACGTCGAAGTAGAGAAGGAAATCGAAAAGGAAAAGAATGCCCCAGTTCAGGACAGAACCGTGAAATACGACAAAGTGATCATCACCGAAATTACACCAGAAGGTCACTTTTACGCACAAAATATTGAAAGTGGTGCAAAATTGGAAGCGTTAATGGATAAAATTCACCAAGAATTCAAAGCGAATGCGCCACTACCTGGGTCACTCGCGCCAAGGAGGGGTCAAGTTTGTGCGGCTCTATTTTCTGCAGACAGCCAGTGGTACAGAGCCAAAGTAGAAAAGATCACTGAAGACAAAAAGGTCCACATATTCTACATTGATTATGGAAACAGAGAGGTAAGATTTAGAAATATCATTAAATACTTTTGATGTAATATTAAGAAGTTCCCTACCTAACACACATACTTAATTAAACTTTTAAGAATTTTATGACAACATAATTTCACCATATTTTTTTGGTATTGAAAACTTTTTAGGCGCTTCCTAATCTCTGTCAAAATATAATGATGATATAGAAGATATTACATATTATTAAAACAATAAGTGATTAGTAGTAATTTGAAATATGTATTGCAGGTGGTGAACTACTCTCGGCTGGCGAGCCTGCCCGCTGGCACGGAGGGCGAGCCGCCGTACGCGACGGAGTACGCGCTGTGCTGCGTGAAGTTCCCGGCGGACCCCGACGACCGGCTGGAGGCCGTGACCGCCTTCTCCATGGACACGCTCAACAAGAAGCTGCTGCTCAACGTGGAGGCGCGCGGCGCGCCCGCCGCCGTCACGCTCGTCGACCCCGCCACCAACCAAGACGTCGGCAAGGTACGAGTAACATCTTTTCCTACGTTGTGTCCATATAAAGCCTGACCAGAAATATATGACTATTGTCAAGGGAGCGCTGTTATTCTGATGTATGCGGCGACAGTTCAGTATAGTACCAATTAGGGTTTCTGCTCGAGACTCTCGAACTCGAGAATTCTCGAGAATTTCGGCTTCATTCGAGACGAGAAAAAAATGACAGGTACTCGACACTCGAGTTCCGAATGTAAAGTACGTTCGTAAGACGTGAAGCGAAATGCAACCTTTTACCTTCTGCCCGGTCTCATCGCGAGGCGGTGGGGACGGCGTCAAACGGCGGCCATAAATTGGAATGAGATAAAGCGATCTAACCTCTCGTTCCAACGTAAGCTGGCAGAGATTTTGGCTAGATTTGACAGCCTCGTGTTATTTAAAAGCACTTCATCAGTACAAAAAAGTCAGCGCGTTTATGTACTTGGGTCGTTAATAAACTGCGACCGTGGCGGCACTGACGGTATACGCCGTAGAGTCGGTATGGCGAAGAGTGCTATGCCTAACCTCGACCAGATTTGAAAGAACAGAGGAATCCGACGTCAAACTAAAGTGGGATTGGTTCGAGCTCTTGTCTTCTCGGTAATCTCGATATTTATGTATGATGCCGAAACTTGGACTTTTGATGTGGCTAACTTTGAAGCTTTTGACATGTGGTGCTGGCGAAGACTGCTACGTGTATAACTTGGAAAGCCAGAACTAACATTGCAGGAACTGAATATTACCACACGGCTCCCCGCCATACATTATCCGGACACATTATGAGATCATGAATGCACAATATGGCGAATTGAGGTACACTCTTGGTGTGGGGCTCGTTAGAGATGGTCTGACTGTATGAAGAAATCGAGTGGCGGCAGCGTATACCGTGCACCGCGTGCAGTCACATGGCTAATGACCGCGTTCAATGGTTACATGCTACTTGTGGTTGCGATCCTCAGCATTGAGGGAACGAATTTCAATGACATTATGAGTTAATACATGACATTTTAATTTACTTCACCCGTGCACAGGCGGGGCAGTTAAAGTCGTTGCCAAGGATTAAGTATTATTATCAAGACTATAATTGTAGTTTTCTTGTTAAAATTTGATTTATGTTTATTTGAAAGAAGATTTTTATTGTTCTTACGCATTTTTTATCATAGCGCGGTGCAATAAAAACTACTTATCATATTATTGTTTATTATTTTATCAAAATTATACAGTTTATAAAAAAAGACTCGAGACTTTGGGCTCGAGAATTCAAATAGGTCGAGAAATCAGAAACCCTAGTACCAATGAAAAAATAGCTTTAGTGAAATTCCGTAACATGGCGTATTGTCATATATTTCTGATCAGGCTTTACATATCACGTCGTCCTTATGACATTTCCCTAGAGTTTATTTTAATGGTGCTTAACACATTCACTACCATACAAAAAATACGGCAGAAACAGGACGTTATTATCTATAACTGCCCGCTTGTATGGCGACAACACACCCATGTCCGCCACCTGAGCCCACTTTACGAGTTAGAAAAAATATATTGAAATTAGAGATGGGCCGAATATGGACTTTGCCGAATACGAATATTCGGCCGAACATTCGGTTCAGCTCTTACCGAACCGAACATTCGGCCGAATATTCGGTTACGCCATATTTTTAAAGACGATGTTCATTAAAACTATTAAATTTTATTTATAATGGTTACATATGTTACTATAACTATGTTCATAAGTTTTAGTGGATAACTAAAACTTAGTTAAAACAACTCTGAAGTTTGAACTCTTCTCAACTCGCTACGATGTTCTAACTTTTTTACAAAACAATTGTATTTATATTTTGACGCGTAGGTAATTATCTCTTTTTAGTAGTTCCTTAGAAAGCTACTAAAATAGAAGCTTATTATCCAATGGAATACGTAAGATCTTCATTAGTTATTTACTTTGTTTATTCGGTAAATATTCGGCAATGCAACCGAATTATTCGGCCGAATACGAACATTGAAAAACTTGCCGAATATGCCGAATACCGAATATTTACCGAATATTCGGCCCATCTCTAATTGAAATAGTTATCTGTTTTACAAGTGGGCAAAGTTGTTTAACCAAACCTGCCAATATTGACACTCGACCAAGTAAAAGATTCCCATATTGAACTGCGAGCGTAGTGAGAGGTTCAAAAAGTGGAATCTTGAGCGTTGCGAGGGCTTCAAGGCAGGCAGGTTAAACACATTTTATTACTAAGTAAAATACAATTTTTTTCTCCACATGATCATGAAGAAAATTAATAATATTATGTTGTTGAAATAATGTTAAGCAAATAAATGCATTTTATTTCAAAATATTAATTGTAAAATATCAAACAGAATGAAATCTATCAATTTATTAATATTTATAGTTCAAGATCATCATGTAATGTTTCTGTAGGCACATCAGTTAAAGCGACTAACAATATGCACGAAATGTAATATAGTTGCGTTTGATTGCAGAACCTGATAAAGGAGGGTCTCGTGTTACTGGACGCGGTGCGCGACCGGCGCCTGGCGACGCTGGTGAGCGAGTACCGCGCGGCGCAGGAGCACGCCAAGAGCTCGCGCCTCAACCTGTGGCAGCACGGCGACATCACCGAGGACGACGCCGTCGAGTTCGGCGCGCGCCGCTAGCGCCCCCCGCCCCGCCACCTCAGCCTACCGACAGGATCCACCATCCCGCGAGCCCGGACGCTACACACCATCTAAACTTTCTTCTTTACGCAACCGCCTTACCGACACATGGAACTCTAACACGATCAATTCAAGTTGTGAACATTAACCTCCTGGGCACGACTGGGTATTTTTATAACTTTTATAAACATAATAATGTAGGTAATTTATTAAACGCGGCAGTGTTGTCAGAAATGATACTTCTCTATATCGAAAAAGTGATTAATCTGTAAATACACATTTATTTGATTTATTTATTTATCCTTTGTAAACTAAATGAAATTACATGAATATTTTTATATTTATATCTCATAAATGATTTTTTAAACTGTATAAAATCAGATGAGCAGAAAGTCATGTGGCAATGGCAACACTCAGGAGGTTAACTGGCGATATGAGCAGAAGTGACAGCGCGCGTGTGCAGGGCGCCGCCGCACCGCCCCGCCGCGGACGCCTCGCCCGGCTCCCTCTTATCATTCGTACACTACAGACATCGCTATAATGAACTTGAGAAAATACCTTATAGATGTGAAAGCCAGATGTATATACATAATTTCATATACCTATATTTCTGCCACGCGAGAGTACGACATAATAAATTAAATTGATAAAATATATTACTTTAATATCAACTAATAAGTCATACTCATAATACTATTGTAAATTATAAGTGTTATCAGCAAGTCATACGTATTTTATTTATGTCAAAGTTAATTTAGTTATTTACATGCTCATAATTGATTTTAAAAAATAAATGAACTGATACTATTTAAGTGTTATTTTAAACTGAAATACTGTGTTTCAGAGTAAATTTGTTTTAAGGTGGACCAAATAATCAACCATTGGGTACTTGCAGTTTAGACCCAACATTAACGTTAAATTACGTTTTTATACTGACCAAATCATTACTTATTTGAAATGGTAAATAAAAAAATATTCTCTGCCAAAATAAGTGAGCTTTCCCCTGAAAATGTATGTCGGTTTGATTGTACACAAGTACCCTTCAATAGCACCAGTTTCGAAAAGAAAAAAATAATTTTAACTACTATTGGTTAATAGTTAGTCTTCCTTGCCAACGGTAAATGATTAAATTGATGTATGTATTTGCGTAATAAGTAGTAAAAATGTAATAAAATAAATGATGTATGTACATCAGAGGATGTTGGCGGATCAATAATGTTGAAGTAGTTAGTGCAATGCAGGCGCCCGCGCCCTCGCGCCCGCGGCTGGTCGCCGGCGAGCCCGACGCCGGACTAAACGGTACAGTCATCGCGGTTACACCTTTATTCATTTTTCTAGGCCAATTTTGTCAACGTTGTTTCTTTTTTAATTTATATAGTTTTCTTATTACAACCGTTCTCTCGAGTCTGAATTAAAATGATGTACCTTTTATTATTTTACTGAATCATGTTTTATCTTGAATATATGAAATAATTATTAACTTTGTATTGCGTACTTATAAACGTATTGTAAACCTACCTCTCTTCTTGAGATTTTTATAAGGTAGGAGATACTTTGTTTACACATTATGTATTTAAGTACCATAAGGTGCGTGGATTGTTAAAAGGACTTGGTATATTAAAATAAATAATTTAGGAAAAAATGTTATTTTATTACCTAGATAGGTACTGCACGGTTTTAAAAATACTTTCTCGTTACGGGAACATACAATAAGGTACAGTCAACCAATAGGCTACCTACTTGCCTCCTAGTCAAATCAGCTTCTTTTTAAGAACCGTCAAAACGTGAGCGTCAGAATGGCGGGTGTACATCAAGCAAGTGTCATTAATTTCTTAAATATCTCTGGAGTTCAAAGAGCACATTGCTCGAATTTTGGCGCACATTTGGCACATTGCTAGCACTAACTCCTGACGTATACCACACCAGGATTGCTTGATGTACACCCGCCATTCTGACGCTCACGTCAAAACGAATTGCCAATATAGAATTTATATTATGAAATCGAATTCAGTGACGTCACGGTAAACTCAGTTACTTTATATATATTTTTCTACTCCCGAACTGTTATTCGTCATTAAGGGTCGTGCATAGAAATTAAAAGATTTGCGCGCAGTATCGAAAAAACTGAAAACGCATTGTTTGGCTCTGTAACCATGGCAAAGTGCGGGAAGGCTTTGGGCCGCTGAACAGTGCAAACCTTTGCGTCAAAATAAAGGAAACAGTGTGAATTTCACGAAAGTTATTGTCCTTAAATTGTTACCCACGCCACTCGTCTTTTTTGACCCCCTTTAAACGCCTGTTGCATAAAATACTATTCTACCTGACTTATTAAATAGAAATTAGATTTAAAAGTAACTTCTGTCCATGTTTTTTTTTATAATTATCTGATGTTTTATTTCGTGCCTGGTATAAAATATTTTATTTTAACTACAGTCAAGTTCCCTATTGGAACCAGTAGGCCACTCTACAACCATGCCAAAATGAAAAATGACAAGCAGTAAGAGATTTATTTTATAACGTCACTATGACATAGTTATACAGTGGTTCCAATTGGTTGACTGTATAACAATCCCGACTCTGGGGCAATTGTAACTGATCCATTTTTTCCATTATCACATCACACTATTGGGTTCCACATGTATCCACTAAACACGCGCGCCATATATGTATATTATAACCAGTGGAGTGGATACTAATTAGTATTGCAAACATGGAAAAATGGATCAGTTGCATTTGCCCCCAGTCGAAATTGTGCCTCGCTCCGATGAAGAGCGATTTTATCAAATCTTAACATTTCGTGTCTTGTCTCTATTAGGCACTGGTCCCACCGCGAGCTAGTAAACTATGAGCTATAAAAACGAACAAAAGATAAGTAATCCCGCGTAAATAAAAGAGACACGGCGATGTTTATAGTTACTCGCCCAGCGGTGAGCTATCAATATCGCCGTGTCTCTTTTATTTGCACGGGAGTGCTTGCTTATACTTTGTTCGTTTTTATAGCCGATAGCACATAGCTTACTAGCTCGCGGTGGGACCAGTGCCTTACGTAGATGAAAGTGTCATTTTTCGCACCCTCTCCCACTCCCATCAGGCAGCTCGTCTGCCCGTTTGCTGGTTGTTAAAAAAGTAACATTTCTCGTTGCGTTAGTCAATCATTGATTGAGCGTGCGAGATAAAATCGTGATCGAGTTTGACAGCTGAAAAAGAAGACGTCTGTACTGAGGATCGTGATCGCAAAACGTAATAGTCTTTCTTTACGGTATAGGGTGTAGGTGTAGGTTTACCTTATTTGAAGCTTATCAGCTGAAACAAAACCGAATAGTTTTTGTACAAAATACTTCTAATTGTAAGTTAAAAGAACCCATACGCCGTTTTATGTGGTTTTTACATCCTATCAGTTTTAACTACTAGGTATGTACCTACTTGTAATATTATATGAGCAATTCCCGTTAAGTTTGTACATTTGGATCACGTCTCCGATTTTGATAAAAATTGGTAGGCTGATAGAGTCCATGACGCTGAGCAAGATCCACTAGGTTTCCCAAAATGTCCTATGTAGTTTGTATGAAACCTTCCTTTTTTGTTACCAGAATTCTATACATTTTCGGTAACAAAAAAGGAAAGTTTCTTACAATCAGCCTAGAACATTTTGGGGAACCTAGTGGATCATCAGCATCATGGACTCTATCAGCCTACCAATTGTTATCAAAATCGGAGACGTGATCCAAATGTACAAACTTAACGGGAATTGCTCATATATTCTGTGATCCTGTGAAGATACGTGCATAGGAACAGTCAGCCGTAGTGGCAAGTCACGGCATATATTATATTTAGTACGGTACGGTATGTCCGAATTATTTCGGCAACTTGGCTGCTGCTACAATGTAAGCAGTCAGCCAAATAGTTCGTCGTTTTTGCATTTGCGTTGAATAGCGAGAGAATGGTATTATAGATATCACCTTAAAAAAAATAGAAACTCCATGCAGATGTAATGCAAAATATTTTTCCTTCGTATTTTCACGGAAATGTTCGTACGTGTATTTCTCAGCAAATCTCAATAGGAGTATTATCGTTGACTGAACTAGTTTGACAAATACGAACGTTTCCGACAATTTATATACATGCATCTGTAGCACCTATTGTACTGCTATTAAATTTAACCCCTCGAACTTCTTACTCCGTATCTATTATAGTACAAGTACGGAAGGCTTAACAAGCGGACCGCACGCGAGCAGCCGACGTCAACTAAAGCAAGACCAGAAATATACGACTACGCGCCATGTTGCGGAATTTCATCAGAACTATTTTCTTCATACTATACTGAACTGTCACCCCATAACTTCAGCGCCCTCCTGACAATAGTCATATATTTCTGGTCAGGTTTTACTATCAGGGGGCACGGCAGTGAAACTGAAAGTGACATGCGGAAGTCTCTTTCCAACTTGTCATATTAGACAGTGACTACCACTTGTAACTTGTAGCTTCGAGAAATGGGCCCCAGAACGCAGAAATTTTCGTCATCCAGTAAGCTATAATCACATACTCAAAATCCAAACGGTGTATAGTATGAATTTTTTGAAACGAACGTTTCTAAACAAAGGCATTGTTCCTTTTGTGTTGAGCAAGAGCTTCTGTTTTACGCCGCGCTAAGACAACAAGAAGCAACTGTATCCGGATAATTGTAAGGTTCAAATCTGAGCAACATCAAATTTGAGATAGATTGTTTTGGAAATGTGAAGCGATAGACCACACCGGTATAGTTGCAAATATACAGCGCTTCTAATACTTTGATACTTGGTGGTGGTGGTGTAAGTAATGAAACACGTATATCACTGTTATTTTTTATTAATGATTTTGTTAACAATCAACAATTGTATATGTAAATAATTAATGTTGTGTAAATAATTAATTACATATATGTATATATAAGGTACAAGTCTTGATACATAAAATAACATAAATAACTAAACAAACCGTAATCTAAATTATTAGGAATGTTTGTCTAACAATTAGGAATATAAAAAAATCAATAAACATTTTTAAATTGTAATAACTACTGTAAAAAACAAATAAAATAAATACTTTAGTTACAATAAATCTAAATTTCAAAATATAAATAATACAGTACGAAAAAATGTGTATGTATATATAGTTAATTAAATAAAACAAGTTTCATATTCACTAACAATCATAAATAAAATAGTATAATAAGATATAACTGAACTGTAAGCACATCTTAATTAAATCATACATTTCTATTACAAGCATACATATAAATCTAGTAATTAATAGTTATAAATATATGATAAATACGTTCAGTATAAAACTTAAATAAATGATTTCCTTACAATTACATAAATCAACATTTAACATTTATAAATAAAGCGCGAGCAACTAAAACGATACTTAATATAATTATAGAACTAATACAAAATAATTTTAAGTTATTGCTGTTTCGATTTCGCTTTCAGTCGAGTCACCGTCTGAGGCCGAAACATGAATAACCACCGGCGGGTGGCTATAATTTCTAGCCATATTCTTTTCTACAGTGTGCACATGTTTTCAGCAATTTTTCCAATGAATGTTCGTTTTTAATACAACGTCCCTTATTATATTCAAAACCCCATCACTGAATTTAGGGTTGGTATTCAGCTTCCTAACGTCTCTTTTCACAAGGCTCCACATGAGTTCGATAGGGTTTAGTATGCAATAATAGGGAGGTAATCGCAGTACTTTGCAGTTCTTCGCTTCTGCCATTTCGTCAGTGTAGTATTTTTTTTCAAATGTGTGTTCGGATAATATGTCCAACAGTGCTTGTTTTGTTCCTTTCATAGGGTTCGAGAGGATGCTGTTATTCTCATGTAATTAATTAATTATACGGTTCAGTTCGCAAAGGAACAAAACAAGCACTGTTGGACATATTATCCGAACACACATTTGAAAAAAAATACTACACTGACGAAATGGCAGAAGCGAAGAACTGCAAAGTACTGCGATTACCTCCCTATTATTGCATACTAAACCCTATCGAACTCATGTGGAGCCTTGTGAAAAGAGACGTTAGGAAGCTGAATACCAACCCTAAATTCAGTGATGGGGTTTTGAATATAATAAGGGACGTTGTATTAAAAACGAACATTCATTGGAAAAATTGCTGAAAACATGTGCACACTGTAGAAAAGAATATGGCTAGAAATTATAGCCACCCGCCGGTGGTTATTCATGTTTCGGCCTCAGACGGTGACTCGACTGAAAGCGAAATCGAAACAGCAATAAGTTAAAATTATTTTGTATTAGTTCTATAATTATATTAAGTATCGTTTTAGTTGCTCGCGCTTTATTTATAAATGTTAAATGTTGATTTATGTAATTGTAAGGAAATCATTTATTTAAGTTTTATACTGAACGTATTTATCATATATTTATAACTATTAATTACTAGATTTATATGTATGCTTGTAATAGAAATGTATGATTTAATTAAGATGTGCTTACAGTTCAGTTATATCTTATTATACTATTTTATTTATGATTGTTAGTGAATATGAAACTAGTTTTATTTAATTAACTATATATACATACACATTTTTTCGTACTGTATTATTTATATTTTGAAATTTAGATTTATTGTAACTAAAGTATTTATTTTATTTGTTTTTTACAGTAGTTATTACAATTTAAAAATGTTTATTGATTTTTTTATATTCTAATTGTTAGACAAACATTCCTAATAATTTAGATTACGGTTTGTTTAGTTATTTATGTTATTTTATGTATCAAGACTTGTACCTTATATATACATATATGTAATTAATTATTTATATATTACTATATACAATTGTTGATTGTTAACAAAATCATTAATAAAAAATAACAGTGATATACGTGTTTCATTACTTACACCACCACCACCAAGTATCAAAGTATTAGAAGCGCTGTATATTTGCAACTATACCGGTGTGGTCTATCGCTTCACATTTCCAAAACAATCTATCTCAAATTTGATGTTGCTCAGATTTGAACCTTACAATTATCCGGATACAGTTGCTTCTTGTTGTCTTAGCGCGGCGTAAAACAGAAGCTCTTGCTCAACACAAAAGGAACAATGCCTTTGTTTAGAAACGTTCGTTTCAAAAAATTCATACTATAAGTCATTTAGTTCCGAAGTTAAGCGAAAGCAGTTTCGAATTTTTGACACTCTCACTCATGATCATCAGAACAGAACTAGTACTTCCCATAAACTCAGAGAGCTGAAATTTGGTACAGAGTTAGGGTTTAATGGCCACATAAAGGGAAAACTATAAAAAGTAGGATAATCGAAGATCTGGAGTACCTGGTGACCCTGGTTAGAAAACACAAGAGCCCAGCCAAACTATTAGAGATCAACATACCGCCTTTACAAAAAATATTCAACTTGGTGTGCCGCTTCATTTCATGCCCACGTTTCTACAAAAAGAAGTGAAATCCCACCAAAAACATTATGTAAAAAACTAGCCAAGTCTCGATGGAGCTACTTGTTCATCTCTAGAAAGTACCTAATGAAATCTAGACAAAGTCGTGCCAAGTCTATGGTTTCTTACTGCGATTTCTTTATTATTATAGTTCATGTTGTGTGACAGCCGTTGAAGGGTAGCGGTTCTGGGCATTCTAGGAGGAAAGCGTAAAACATTACACTGGCAGCCCTGATCGTGACCAGGCGGGGAAGCAGCACGCTAGCGTTATAAAGGCAATCACGTAAGTGCGATAAAGTTTATCCCACTAGTGTGCTGCGCCCGCAGGCGGCAGTTAACTCTAACATGGAGGCCTTCCGCCGGTAAGATACTGTGCACTCGTAAACAGGTTAAGACGGGAGCTATTTCAAACACTATTTCAAGTATTTTGTAATAACTACAAAACTATTCAAAAATTGCATTATTTGTATTCTATTAAAATAACTTGAAATATATTGCTTCTCGAAATTAAATGACAAGCTTGCGTTTAATATTGCTTTTTAACTGGATTTGTGCTACATTACAATTTTAACGGTTTAGATTTTGTAATGTACGGCACATAGTGCACATAGTGCCGTACATTACATAAAGATAAAATAGGGACGTAGTTACGCAGAACGGTTCTAATTCATCTGAAATTGACTTTTGAGAAGAAGACTAAAGTCTTTTGTTTTTCATACAAGGTCTAAAACTCAATGACAATTTAATGTGGATTGGAACGTTTTTGCGTAACTACGTTCCATCTATTTTGCAAGACCTACTTCAACTTACAACACCATTTATGTGCTCTTGTCAAGGATTGAATGGCGGTGCTAATTAAGTTTCTGTACAGTTAAAATACATAAGATGTTATAAAAATAATTTGCATGTTAGCGTAATTTATGCAAATTGAGGTAAAAGTACGTTTTTGTACACAATAGGTATTTTCACTCAGTCACTCAACTCACTATACTGTATGCACTAAGCTCTGTCTCGTCACGTTATTATCATAGGCATCGTTGTCTTCGTCATCAAGAAGCGGTCCGAGACTGGCGGGCAGCATGGGCACGTTGACGAGGAACTGCTGGATGGAAGAGTAGTAGTCCCTGCAGGTCCACGTGTTGTCATGCCCGCCGCCCGGCATCACGGTCAGCTTCTTGCAGATGGCGCCACACCTCATGTACAGCTGGTTTGCCATTTCGGGCGGCACTAGAGCGTCATTAGAGCCACACATTACTAATGTGGGTGCTAGGACTTGACCAATTTTGTTAATTGACATGTACTGAAAAAGACAAATAGTAAAGGTTTACTATGAAATAGGTATATGGAAAATGTTATGAGGTAATCTTACGTAAATTAACCTAGTCCCATATTAAGCTCAGTAAGGCTTGTATTGTGGATATGCGACGATAAGATATTAGTTAAATATAAAAGTGGAAGATTTTGAGAAATCTAAACAAGATGTCTTAAAGCGGAAGTAAGTACCTATAGACACAAACAGTGAAGGTACAAAGGGTAATTTCAATTAATCAATTTGTTTATCATATTTAACAAATTTTACATTATTAAATAGAGTCTCCATTGAAACTGAATGAAACATTCTAGAATTGATCTGATCTGATCTCACCTTGTTCTTGTAACATATCAGTGGCAGTATCTTCAAGCACCTCCACTTGAGAATGATCTGGGCCATGTCTGGTATGCTCGTGAATGTGTTCTCTACAACTAATGCCCAAATCTTGTTTCTATTCTCCAACCTGGAAGCTAAATCTATAGCCACTGCTCCCCCTGTTGAAACAAGACAGAACCATCAGCAGGTAGTATGTTTATTTGTAACAAACATTGTTAGACTCATATTTAATACTATTAGTCAATTTGCACAGCCGCCATCAGATATAGTTGAGCTGTCAAGGTGCTTAAACATATCTGGACACTTTACTGTAGTGATAATAGAGGGAATTCAAATAATTGTGAGAAACTTGGAAGCTCCGATATATCTGATGGACTGTACATGAAATAGAATATGGATCTGTCTGGTTCCTGCTCAATGCATTAGAATTTATTACAATGAACAAAATAATCAAACTTTAAATGAAATCAATTTTACCAGAGATATGCATACCTAATGATCTGCCAAATAAAATAATCTTTGAGCGATCAATGTCAGTCCTGTGCATTAGTAGTCCAGTGCAGATTGAGCATCAGTGTATAGCCCCCTTTCTGATGGGGTGCCCTCTGATAAACCATAACCTCTGTACTCCACCATCATAATATTTATTTTTAGTTTGTGATAAAATCCAGAAACATTAGACAACCTGTGAACAAGTTTATTGTATATTGTAATGTTTAGCTACCAGATCATTCTTTGTTATGTTTTTAGAATAATGACTGTTCACAAGGACATATTTACCCTAAGGCTAAGGCCAACTGAACCATGGCACAAGGCGGTGTGCACTTCTTGGGGCAGCAAAGCCAAAGATTTTAAAATAAGAGCCAAGCTATTCGTATAATCTATGAAGAACTTGTAATTAGAGTACTTACCTCTGGCCCATATTTCCAGCATTTCCATGAAAAAATATCATTGTTGGTATGTGGTTGCTGTTAGTCGGTTGTTTGATAAGAAATATGTGAATTTTCAATTTATCCTTGTTGTTTATCTTAATATTTTCATGGGGAAGCTTAAAGTTACTAGGTTGGAGGATGAACATTCTGGATTCTGGTGGGTCATTTGGATAGTATAATAGCAGGTCTTGAGCATTGTACAGGATTCCTGAAACATGTACACATTTCTAAATGAAAATTGAAACCTTGACTTGTCATAACACAGGTACAGTCTAACTTACAAGAAGTATACCAGCGTCAAGTGGAGACCTTTACCCAGCAGTGGGACTTTAAACTTGTTTCACAAAGTACCCAATAAGTCATTTTAACAAAGTATCCAAATATCAAATAAATATTTTTGAGTTAAGTAATCCAAGAGGAAATAAAAGAAGATATTATGAATGAACAGCAGTCAATACTTACCGGACAAACCTACCATAAATACACAAAAAGCAATCAAATATCCATACAGGAAAAATACTATAATACTGGATATTAATGTTAACGTGGATACATCCCACAGTCTGTACAATATAACCCAAAGAATATGGTACATTCTAACACTTAACGGGCACGACATTAAGAATAAGAAAAAATAATGTTCTTTTAATATAATTATTATGCTTCTAATATTCTTGTTAATATATCATAACATAACGTAATTTTACAGTTGCTGGAATTGGAAGCTATAATAAAGTCTCATAGCATAAACGGTATTCTAAAATTGACAAAGCATATTGGCATTGTGAATTGTATTAGATTAGATGCAAGGCCCGAATTTATAAACTAAAATGTTTTTGACATTATCAGTCACATATGCAGAGATGCATTATGACAGTGATTGACAAATGGGCTTAATGTGCGTTCACCATAGAATACATTTATAAATAAAAATCTGCGTTCATTTGTAACTAATTGGATTCGACATCTTTTATTCACTACGTATTCGGGATGCCAAACTAGTGTAAGTGGGCCTTTTTCAAATTTTGTTCCGTCACGTAATGGAATTCCACCCCGATTTTTTTTTAAGTTTTTTATTAAAAATGCTTTAAATTGACTGCTTTATTACTCTATTTTATGTAAATACAACTTAAGTTCCACAAATAACATTATATATTGATAAAAACATACTTTAAACTGATGACGCCCCAGTGTGAAGATCCATTACGCTACAACTTTGAGGTACATTTAAAGTAAAGATCAGAGAGTTTTATGTGAAGTATTATTTATTTAGCGTAATAAAAAACATAAACAATCGTATAAAAACTAATAATACTTGTTATAACATGTATCATAATAAAGCTATTGACTATTATTTGTCCAATACGCTACACTTTGGTTTTTCGTTTCCCAATTAACACTTAATATCTTAAATAAATGAGGTCTAAAGTATTATGTTTTATCCTTTTAATTATTATATATTTTTTAAAAATCTATCACAGCAACAATAGGACAAAGTGACGTAATGGAACGGAATATCACGTTTAGGAACTACATGAAAGGTTTACATGTGCCGAAAATAGACACTTAAATTGGCCCTCAGTAGGTATTATGTGTACACCACGTTTTTAGGGTTCCGTAGTCAACTAGGAACCCTTATAGTTTCGCCATGTCTGTCTGTCCGTCCGTCCGTCCGTCCGTCCGCGGATAATCTCAGTAACCGTAAGTACTAGAAAGCTGAAATTTGGTACCAATATGTATATCAATCACATCAACAAAGTGCAAAAATAAAAAATGGAAAAAAATGTTTTATTAGGGTACCCCCCCTACATGTAAAGTGGGGGCTGATATTTTTTTTCATTCCAACCACAACGTGTGATATATTGTTGGATAGGTATTAAAAAATGAATAAGGGTTTACTAAGATTGTTTTTTGATAATATTAATATTTTCGGAAATAATCGCTCCTAAAGGAAAAAAAAGTGCGTCCCCCCCCTCTAACTTTTGAACCATATGTTTAAAAAATATGAAAAAAATCACAAAAGTAGAACTTTATAAATACTTTCTAGGAAAATTGTTTTGAACTTGATAGGTTCAGTAGTTTTTGAGAAAAATACGGAAAACTACGGAACCCTACACTGAGCGTGGCCCGACACGCTCTTGGCCGGTTTTTTATTGAATTCCGTTAACGTCGGCGTATAGTTAAGTGTATAAGAAACCGAATGGCAAAGTTAGTTTTTTTAAATTCGTATTTTTTTTGTCTAGAAAAAAACCATACATCTGCGATAGATGTTAACTTCGAGTGTTGTAGAGAAACGGGCTTACAATTAACTTACACTAAGTAAAGTGTCAAAACTATGACATGTCAATCGCATATCGAACACACAGAGCCGGTTTCTTAATAATTTCTATCGCAGGTGTATAGTAGTTTTCAGAAAAAAGTTAGAAATTAAAAAAAAAAACTAAGGCATTGGAATTTTAAACAAAAAACTTGTGAAAGTTGAAATCACAATATTTTAAATTTGGTTTTTTTGCTAGATGAACAAAATAAAAAAATAAAATTAGTACACATGGTGCTAATTTACCTCCCTAGTGCGGTTTAGAGCACTGTGCGTGCCTCATCAAAAAAACAAATGTACTGAAAAACATAGTACGATACACGTGTGAATAGGTAAATCTTGAATTTTACTGACATATAGCTGGACAGGTTACATACAGAAACCTTATTACAACTTGATCAAGTTGTGAACCTTATTCCAATGGCAAAAGGTCCATCGATGGTGAGAAAAGATTTAAAATGTTGCCGGTAGTTATTAATCAGCTAGTTGGTATGTATTGATGTAGGTGTTTTTAACAATACGTTTCATGCTACTTTTATTCTAAATGGAAAAATCATGCATACATGGCATAATAAGCTTTGAATTGTCAAAAACCAATGTTAAAGGTTCGGAATTACCCATAAAGGATCAGAATCAGCCATAGCGTATTTGTTCAAAGCCACCGGCATGTAAACCATGCTTTTTTGTTCCATACGTCACGTTTTTGGGTTCCCTTATACAACACGTTTTGTGATGTGGCGTAATGGACGTGACGTAGGTATGCGAGTTAGGAAATAAACCGAAATAGCGGTATAATCCCTTGAATTTTCTATACTGTAAATTATTTTTTTAATAACTACACATATCACCCTATAAGGATTCATAAAAAATAAGTCAAAAAGTGGCTTCTTACCTCGAGCTTGTCCAGTTCGTAGTGGAAGAATAAAAATCGAACAACGTGACGCGCGACAAACACCTCGCTCTTTTCGAACGTAACTGACGTTTTAAAACATTAAACGCCCAATATTGGGGATCGTAATGTTGCCACGGTATAAAATTCAACTCAATATAGTATTTTATTTCTACCAAATTGTTAAAAACACCGTGACGTATACGGAAAATTCCACAACGCCGATATTGAAGGACAACAAATAAATTAAAATTTGTTTAATTTTGTACTCTACAAGCTAAGTAATAACGTTATAATTCACTTGGGCATAAAAGATCTTATCAAAATAACAGCCATGTCTGGGCCAGAAGGAGACAGAATATACAAATATTTTGCTCCAAAGTTCGCGATGTATGCATGGGACACCCAAAAATTCGTACTTTTTTTTTGGTTTTAGTATTTTTTTTTCTTTCATGTAGGTTTTGAAACATTTTATTTACTATGACTAAATAGATAATTACTTGCTTTATACTTTTTATATAGACAATATTTCTCTCATGGCATTTTTTCATGGAAAAAAGTTAGGCTAAAGTTGTAGGACAGCGAAATTTGACTCAAATATTTAATTTGGAAAACGCCCAAGTGTAATTTATATGATAACAAACTAAGATTTTACGGTAACTAAAATAACAAAATATATAATTTAGTTTTGTAGTCATACTCAGATACACCCACTTTGTCAGTAGCATAAGACACAAAATTTAAATCTTCTATTGTTTATTTGCCGCCTGTTTTTCCTTAGTATTAGGATAGTGAGTGGCAGTCTCAAGTGAGAAAAATAGGCATTTCGATACAAAGGACCTATGATGAATTGATGACGTTGATGACCGAAGGGAGTCGACCATATTATAAAATACTCTTTGCAACTGCAACAAGAGTCGACTCTTGTTGCAGTTGCAAAATATTGTACCTTGTACTTATGTTACTTATGGCCCTTTAAAGCGACCTTCCTGTACCTACGGTTATTTATTTTTTCTGTTGATCTGCGGTGTCCCTAAATTATCAATTATAATAGGTGCATTTAAAAATGTTTGTGTTTTATGTTTTATTAACATATCAAGCTGCGTTCAAAAACTGGAACAGGCGATGATGATCAGAACGCGACTCTACACTCACCGGAATCCGAGTGGAGCTCCCTATCTTTTCTTTCCTATGAGATCTATAGGTCCTATCCATTTTCCAATCGTGTGCGGGACTACTGTTCCGATGTCACATGTTAGCAAAATTATTTCCACTTCGGGCGGTAACATTAATTATCCTTCACTACGCTCAGGATTCCCTCGACGTAAATATTATCATTTTGCTTCCTTGTGACACAATATACTATAGAGGTTGGTCGGTACAAACAACTGCTCACGCAACAATTAAGGCGTCTCATTGTGCATATTCGTTATGATGAACAACAAGCCTGCCACTCCCACTAGAATTAATATAATACTTTAGTTCCCTATACTTAAAATAAAATATTTTTCCCCTCACTAGCTCGGAAACACGTGTTTTGTCCTTTAATACCAGCGGGTAAAAACGCATTTTATCCACTAGTGGATAAAGTAATTTGACCTTGAATATAGTCATTTTTTCTGCTTTAAAATTGATAAAAGTGAAGTGAATCTAGTGATTACGATGATTTACCACCTGTGGAACTACTGGAAGCAGTGTTAAACGCGTTTTTTGCGTTGTACTTTCCTCGCTATAGTGAGGGAAAAGTTTTGTGTTACACTCGGGTGCAAATGTATTTTACTTCTCGTGTGTTAAAAAACTCGCAAGTTCAGGATTATATTCTCGATCCACTCGCTTCGCTCGTGGTTCAACTATAGAATCCTTTCGCTTGCTCGTTTTTCAATTCGACACTCGGCGTTAAAATACAACTTTGCCCCCTTGTATAACAAATAACTATTGTTATACAAGGGGGCAAAGTTGTATTTTAACGCCGAGTGTCGAATTGAAAAACGAGCAAGTGAAAGGATTCTATAGTTGAACCACGAGCGAAGCGAGTGGATCGAGAATATAATCCTGAACTTGCGAGTTTTTTAACACACGAGAAGTAAAATACACTTGCACCCGAGTCTAACACAAAACTTTTCCCCTCACTATAGCGAGGAAACTACAACGCAAAAAATGCGTTTATCACTGCTTCCAGTAGTTCCACAGGTGGTAAATCATCTTTATTACTAGATTCACTCACTTTTATAAATTTTAAAGCAGTTAATTTGACTTTATTCAAGGTCAAATTACTTTACCCACTAGTGGATAAAATGCGTTTTTACCCGCTGGTATTGAAGGACAAAACACGTGTTTCCGAGCTAGTGAGGGGAAAATAACTATTATGCAGTGCACGAAATATATGCTAGTTTCAGTAGTTTCCTGGTTTGACTACCAGGGTAAGTTGGCAGCAATTTAGATTAGTTTTGACAGCCTCGTCTCGTCAGTGTAAATGTTTTTTAAACGTCAAACATCGGACAAAATTACGACGTTTAGTAGTTATTACGACGTTACAGGCGGGGTTATCAAAATCATTGCCAATCATTGCAAATTCTCACTACGAAAATAATAATCTGTAAACTACTTGTATGGTAATTTACGCACTAAATAGATCCGAAGAATGACGGAAAGAAATCGGACGACGGAGATGGGACCTAGTTCGTAAATAACCATACATATAAGTAGAGTCCTTGGTTCTACGGCTACTACGGATCTTATGTTCACGGGATGAGTTCCGAGATGAGTTATCAGTCGGTAACAACGAACAAATACAACATACATTGTTTTATGCATTTATTTACAGAAATTTGATAAAAGTCGAACAATTAAAGAAAATATTGCATTTCAAAACTAAAGTATACTTATAATAAAAAATATTTTTAATTGCATGATTTCAACACGTAATAAAACTACTATCGGTCTAATTACTTGCACTTGGGTCTTGGAGTATTAGTTAGAATAAATACTTTAATTCATGCAACGCCTTATATTATTGAAAGTATCGTAAATAGATAAACGAGCCACTTACACAAATACAGCGCTCATCGACAATTTTATTAAGCTTCTAATTGTACTCTTGGAGAGGTTACATTTAGAAATTAAGTATAACTTGAGTAAGAAGAGTATTAAAACGATACAGTGTTTAATGTTGGACGGACTATATAAAGGTTGAAGTTCTTATCGTATTGGCTGCCGTTCGCTATTATTAAATACACCCGTTTACTATATTAAGACAGGCGACATGTCCTGTTTACAAATTAAGTGCACAAACTGTTAATAATTAATAAAAGTTTTGTCCAACATTCCTAACATCATAAGTACACATTTAAGCATATGCATATTATTTACACATTACATTTTGCAAATAAATAACAGGAAAACTCGTAGAAGCTGAAAACATGGGTAAATAAACTAACTGTGTAACATATACAGAGCCCTCGCACTGGGCTAGCACAAAACACCGCGTCTCGTATCACTGTCTACTTACGAGAGTATACTGCCAGTGTATCGTGACGCTTATCGTTATCACTGTCGATTGGTCAGGGCACACAGATCGCTCGTTACAGCGAATATTATGTAACATCAAAAAAATGTGATAAAATATCGACCAACTAACAAAGAAGGGCCTCTTATGCTGTATGGTTCTAAAAGATGAACCAATAAGTAGGGAAACACTAGAAAATTAAAAATATCACTTATGCCACATTATTTCAACGCAATACAGTTTTAAACGATTTCGGTAATATAGGTACATAATTTAGTTCATGCTTACGTTTCTATATCATAAAGGTTTTGAAGTCATGTATGATTGAATTATATTTTGAATATTTACGCACGTAATGAATAAATGATTGACATTGCCTAATGAATTAAAATAATAATGTAGGTTCTGGTACAAATTTTATTTGGAATACTTTCTTACAAATTACAGAAAATATCAGGGTATGTTTGTGAAAGACTCGGGTTCTGAGGGGGATCGATACTTTCTTTGTTATTGACACAGTACTATTATATAACTTGTGATATATCAGTTATAGCGACTTACCTCTTAGCATAATATGCAAATAAAAGCGAATTATAAATATTCAAGATTATAATATTTAACCACTGTAGATGATTCTAAGAATGTATCTAAAATAAACTAACCTAGTTTGGATTGATTCGAGTGGCAACTGACTGCCATTTCAGGCTCCACCACGTATACGGCTTGCTCGACCAGTTGTTCCATTCCATCTCGGGCGCACCCAGTCTACTAACTGTCTCACTTCGGGACGTTACCACCATTCACTTTTCCCACAGGACGCTAACCGAAGGCTAATCAGATAAATAGACATAATAAAAATAAATTTTAGATATAAATAACAAACTTCAACATGCATATATTCACTGAATTTGACAAATGTCTGGCTGGTCATTAAGATCTAACCTAATATATCTTGCGATTGGAATTATTAACCGACTGTTGTAACTGCCGATGTTTCGATGGTTTTGGTCCTTGAATGTACGTACATTTGTGCCTATATCTCGCTACAAAAAAAAAACTTAGCAAATACTCGTAGTTCTCGTATAAACCTAATATTTAAAAATTTTACTAAACTACATAATCAATACAACAACAACAAGAGACTGCGATATTTTATGAAACTGAGTACGAGTCTACTACTACTATTAAATAGTAGTAGTAGATACCGCCAATTGCCTTACGAGGGCAGATCTACTGTTTTTACCCCCATTCTTTTTTTTATTATATGCATTGAAGAGATCTTGGACGTCTTTCAGGGATCTTTCTATTTGATTCACGAAGTTAGTTGAGCTCTGAAAAGAAAAAGAACGATTAGATAAGTAAGCTTTAAAAAACCTACCGATACATAAAGTATCGCGCGGCGTCGTGACGTCCCATTCTACTACGTTGCTTCTGGAAAGTTATGTATGAAAATGTTGGCATAATTAATGGAAGATTTTTTTTTATTGGGATGTGTACATTATAGGCCGAAGTTACTTTCTATCAACCCTCCCCATCCCTCCCCCCTCTGCGTCACCCCTCTTCCCCCCCTTAAATAGCTGAAAATGCGGTTTTTCGCGATTTCTGACAACTGTTGAAGATACAGAAAAAACGTGTAGGAACAAAGTAATCCCTAATAAATTTACTACAAATCATTCATTGACACTTTGGTTCTAGCACTTATAGTTTTCGCGTGATCCATCACGAAAGTTGGTCCTTTGCTGCAATTTTCTTTAGTGAATATTAAGTTTTCTCCCAAATTGCTTACGAAATCTGTTTGATATTACTAAAATAGTATAAACTGAAAATGAATTTCAGGGGGAAAAATCACTACCATGGGTGGGACTTGAACTCACGGCTTCTGGATTGATACTCCAGGGCTCTACCAACAGCTACCAAAAGCTCATCCCCAGTCATCGATATACTATATGGATCAATGGTACTCCTAGTGACTACTACCGTGAAAATATTACGTCTTAAATAGTTACTGGAATTCCAAGACATATTGGAAATTCCACCCATGGTAGTGATTTTCCCCCCTTAATTTTATTTTAGTCATGAGTTACAATATTTTAGTCATATCAAACAAATTTCGACGATTTCGTAAGCATTTTGGGCGAAAACTTAACATTCATTAAAGAAAATTGCAGCAAAGGACCAACTTTCGTGACGGATCACGCGAAAACTGTAAGTGCTAGAACCAAAGTGTCAATGAATGATTTGTAGTAAATTTATTAAGGATTACTTCGTTCCTACGCGTTTTTTCTGTATCTTCAACAGTTTTGTCAGAAATCGAGAAAAACCGCATTTTCGGCACTTTAAGGGAGGGTAGAGGGGTGACACAGAGGGGGGAGGAGTGGGGAGGGTTGATGAAAAATAACTTCGGTCTATAACGTACATATTTCAATTAAAAAAACCTTCCATTAATTATGCCGTAATTTTAGCTAATTTCCCCATACTATTCGCACTCTCTGTCAGTGCGAGAAGGACGGACCAACGCGATAAGGTCATATCACGCTACTGTGCTTGCCCGCCTGACCTGGGTTCGCATATAAAACAATGCTCTCTGTATAAAATTGTAGTGTTTAGAACGGAAAAGCGAAAAACTGAAACGCTGTACATTAGAAGTACGGTTTTTTTATAACTCCAGAGACATTTCAAATATTTAATTAGTCGCTCCATTTTGCCATGAAAGATGGACAAACAAACAGACACACACCCTTTCCCATTTATGACATTATAAATAAACTACAGATGTAGCGCGAAAAGATTTGCCTTCGTATAGTTACGGAAACGTACGAACGCGTCATGCTATTTCAGTCAGCCTCAGTACAAGATGTACTAACATTGACTGAACTAGCATGACAAATACGAATGTTTCCGGAAAAATACGAAGGGAACCCTTTTCTAACTACATCTGTATATAAACTATGACGTATCAACTCAAATGCGATGTTTATTTCTTTGCACATTAGACATTTCAGAACGATGGCACAGTATAAGGACGACTCAGTAGCTACTCTCCGGCAGCGGCGACGCGAAAGGTACCTACTGCGTTCCAAAGCACGTGGTTGAACAAAATTACTATAAATGTTACTCGACGTCGTTCAAAGTACGATGTTGTTATTTAATACTATTAACTAACTATACGTATTAGTATAATAATACCACATTATATCAGTCAGAAAACACGAAAAATATCATTATGCATATTATTCTTATCCACGTTTATCCGCTTGCATGTGTTGCGTACGTACACGACGCGCTTGTGTGCACCCTGCGCGGCGTACGTTTGTTAGAAGAGTTATTACTGGTATATACTGTGACGATGGCTACCGTAAGCATTGAAAGGTTAAAGTGTCATAGTAATCTCACCGCACAGACCAACCCCTATAGACATCCATTACTAGACGACTCGCGGTCGTCAGCCTTCCTAGTATTTGCACTGATATAAGCGCGGGCGCTCGCCGTGCCCGATCAGTAGCGACCAAGTAACAGACCCAAAAGCAGCGCGTGTTTTTCGCAGTAAAAAAATTGAAAAAGGGTATTTTGATGTCTTAAAGATGTCCACCTGTATATGTAGTGTGAAATGGTGTGGAAAGGTAACAAGAAGCTAAAATTTAAAAACAGACGTCATTACATTCCACATAAAAGTCATATTTATAATTTATTCAGAGCCGGCATAGGTCAACTTACATTGGCCACTTACGCGTCAGTAGAGGGACAGTCCCTTTCATCTGGCGCGACTGCCCGCCGTCCTTGAAACGGCCAATCACAGCGCGCTTAACACATTCCCCGCCCGCTCCTCGCACCCCTGGCACTGGTGACTCGTATCGCGAACAAAATATACAAGAATGCTACTCTATAGGAGGTTCTCTGTGTCTCACCGTCTTGGGGCAGCTCTTCTTGCTGGAGACGTGGAAGAAGAGCAGGTCCTCGCCGGCGACGATGTAGGAGACCCCGTAGCCGTCGTCGCACACGGGCCCGAACCCGCCGCCCGAGCTGATGCACTTCGGGTGCTTCTTCAGGTCCAGTTGGCTAGTTTGACCTGGTGAAACATTTAATACATGTACACTTGTAACTTTACAATATTAAGTGGAATTTAAGGTATGTTATAATTTATAAAATGAAATCAATATAATCAACAAATGATATTAAAAATAGTAGTAATAGAATAGTAATGATATAAATATGTATATGTATGGAAATTTATGTGTATTTGTAAGTAGGTATGTATATTATACATACATACATACATACAATCACGCCTGTATCCCATAAAGGGGTAGGCAGAGCACATGAAACTACTAAAGTCTCAGTGCCACTCTTGGCAATTAAGGGGTTGAAAGAAAACGAAAAATTGTGACATTTGACAGGTTGCCAGCCTCTCGCCTACGCCACAATTTCACCCAAATCCCACAGTCGACTTCTACGACACCCACCATGTATATTATGTTATGTAATATGTTTTTTTTATATATACAGGGTGGAAAAATCGAATGCCACATGGATGGCAACTACCTTAAATATTGTAAATAGCACATTTTGTGTAAAGGAGACTTTCCTTTGTTTTTAAAAACAATAAATTCTGCATTTAAGGATTTATGAAAAATCGCTTGCCTCAGTCGGGACTCGAACCGGTCAAATGTGACAAAAAATAACGCGCCAAATAATGTGCCAAATTTTCATGGCCTTCCGTTATTCTGATTGTATTTGTTATTTAGAGAAAAATGAACCTTATCAGTAACCCTTTCAATCTGCATCATAAAATACGGCATATTATACAGCATACTATTATATATGCTGTATAATATACATAATCATTTATGGTTATTTAGTATATGTATTTCCTGCACCTATTAAGCCCTTAAAGATCTCTGTTTGGCCCAAAGGTTAGCTGGTAGAGAATGCCTTCCGGCATTAAGTTCGCCTTTTGTACATTTTTTACTGTGCAATAAAGTTTAAATAAATAAATAAATAATAGCGAAGCAATAGGCCAAACACGGCTTTCCAGCAATTACACACATGGCAAAATACAATGAACACTGTATAGTATATAAAGCTTTTATAATCACGTCACTCACATAAGTCTTACCCAAAATTTGTATTTCATACGCATTTTTTTTTTCTATTTCTAGTTCTTTTGACACTTGGAGAACCTTTACACCTCCAAATTTTCATTTTTTATTATATCCCATTAATTATAATTGACTGTGGGGACCTTTTACATCTCCCAAGATCTTGTTTTCAATTAAGTCAATTTAAACTATGTAACATACAAGCACGGAATGTTGTGTCTTACATCTAGGTATACCGTATTCACTTATTATTGGAATATTTAATACAGCCCGGACAGCTTGAACATGTCATGCTCGCTAAAAAGTCTTTGCTTACGGTGACGTCGTTGATCGGGTCGCCACCTTCCCGAATGAAGGTTGAGGGAGGCGATGGCTGAGATGCGCGCCATATTCGTGAACGGGTGCTGTTTGTGAAGACCGGTCTGTTTCAGCTAATAGGGGCTATGCTATTCTATGTAACATTAATTTTGAATGAGATTACGTTGAGGCACTCTGTTCGGTCCTTGTTTGTTTATTTTTCTTTCTGACTCTTGGAGACCATATACATCTCCAAGGAAAAAAGTAGATTAAGTATATATATATATTTTTTTTCCTTTGCTTAAGACAACAAGAGTCTTTTACAACTCTAAAGTTATTTTAGTTATTCGTTTTTTTTCTTCATGTATAATTTTTTTAGATGTACTTTGACACTTAGAGACTCTATACATCTCTAACATCTCTTATTAATAATCATAATAGCTTTGTACTTTGTATAATTTCTTGTGTTAATATTTTTTTTTTTTTATGAATACTTTTGCTTATTAAATTGTATCTTGTTTTTTTTTTTTTTTTTTTTAATGCATGTTAATTATAAGATGTAATGTTTTGAAAAGAAGTGGCCCGCCGAGTTTCTTGCCGGTCCCATAGTGGATACCCTCCTCAAACTGAGGGGGACTGAAATCTTCTCGAGGCTGAGGCGTAGGGTTAGAGCCGGCGTAGTTTTATTTGACGTTCATAAGCGCATTGTAATATGCCTACTTGGAAAATAAATAAATATTTCATATTTCATATTTCAAATTGTAATTGTGTGTATTTTTTTACGAATCTCAGTATAATTTACGGCATCATTTTCCGTTTCTAAGGGACCGACTTTAACAAAGTATCATTTGCATCGAAGTCTAGTCAAAGGTCGCACTTTGTCGCTTACCATAAGAACGAGGTTTAACTTCTATCTTTTTTACCACCCATGAGTCCCATGATACGACAAACTGTTCCACATTTCAAAAGCCAAGGGGAAAAATATTTGATATAAAGACAGTGTGTTTCACTAGGAACAGTTAAGGGTGCTTTCAAGAAAAACGTCAAAATAATGTAAAATTGATAGTTTTAGTCGGTGAAATACTACACTTTCCGTTATCTAATAGATATATTTAATTCAAGTTTCAATTAGAGCATTTTATTATCTTGAATTTTATCAGACGGGATTTTTGAAAACTAACTCACTAAATTATTTATGAATTTTTCTCTGGTGCACGTTTAGGAAAACCCGCGTATAGCGCTGAATTAGTCGATCTTATTTGCAAAATTTGGACAATTTTGAATACTGGAACTGTTAAATTTATAATACGTATATCCTGTACAACACTCTTTTCAGACTACATTTTTATTATAAAGTTTTGAAAAAGAGAAAACGAGGCTAAGACGAATTCAATTACAGAAATAACCTAAAATTAAGTGACAATTACTTTGAAAATCTACATCACATCGAAATTATTTTCATACAAAATTAATCTGCAAAGTTTGGTAAAATTGCTCTTATCCCTTAGTGATTGTAAATTTTTATTATATATTTTTGGCATTTTTTTTGAAAACGAGCCTTCACCGTCACAATTATTACCACTTTTGGACATTTTCTCATATTTTGTTTGAGCAAGTGGTAAAAATCCTATAATATGTTATATATTTGTAAACTACTCGTAAAGCCCTTTAATATGATACCACACACGGTATGATTAAGCGCTCGGTTGCGATTTCACTATTTTTGACATGAAATCCCTCTTAATAAAATTCCCGTAGTTGACGTGTTACCGTGCGGGGTCTGGCTGGTGGACAGCCGCCAGGGCTCGTTGAACACCTCCTGCAGGAAGGGCGACTCCAGCTCCAGGTACTTGGACACCACGTACAGGCAGAACAGGTGGCGGTCGATGCCGCGCCCGGCCATCGCGTCCTGGTAGCCCAGCTGGTGCCGCTGACCGGCTTTGCTGAACAACTCCAGTTTCTCTTCAACCTGTGTTTGATCCAGTGTTAGATTCGAGAGCTTCGTTTTACATCTCACGTTTAGATGGTAAAGAAAATGTGACACTCGGTAGGTAGATATATTGTCTCTTTAACTTGGGAGAGAGGTAAATATAATATATAATGGAATTAGTTTGACGTAGTTTATATTCTTTGCTGATTTGAATAATGTGGACATGGATTTTTTTTAATTATACAGGGGCACAAAGATGGCGGCGGCCGGCGGAACAAGTGAGATGCATGTCGGAGAAGAATATCTGGGCCGGTTGCATTTAGTATTCGTTGAATCCTACTGTATGAGACCTGTCAGTTTCCAACTGAGTGATGTGATGTTGACCGGTGTGATTACGGCATCTAAACCTAAAGGGAAGGGGCCCACGGATTATCAGTTTGTCGGACGATATCAGCCTGTGATTTAATCGCAAAAGGTAACAGCGCCGAAAAATGAACAGCCCAATCTGGTAATCTGAGTGCTCCTTTAAAGTACAACTAGGGAGACGTCCCGGCGTGCAGTAGTACAACAGCTGCTTTATCAACTGGATGTATCTATGCAACGGGGACTAACAGTACAACTAGAGCGGATAAGGTACTGACGGTGGCGTTCGGATCCTCCATGGCGGTGACCCAGGCGGAGCTCTCGATGGTGCAGGGGCGCACGGTCTCGGTGCGGCCCTCGCGGAACAGCCGCGTCATGGATGCCTCGTACGTGAGGCAGAAGCGGCCGGCTGTGCGGTAGTACGACAGCTGCAGGATCAGCTGGATGAACGCGTCGGGAGACACGCGGCACTTCTTCATGAAGCCTGGAAACACATGGATATTTAGGGTTTCGACTAGGTAATTACAGATCGTGTCATTGAAGAAGACGCGCGCCTTGAACAGTAATGTCATGTAATTAAAGGTTATTCTTTCTAGGTTACGAACTATAACTATTGTTGTGCCTGCTCGTTCACTGATCGCGTTCTAAGACCGCTCCCAACTTAGTACAATCACTGATGTACCTACTAGTTCGGTCTTTTAGGTACATTTAATACATTATTATTACATCAAGACAAAGCGAGCGTATGGATGTGCTTAATATGCTTATACTCGGTGGGCTCTAGTTTGGTCGATGTCGGGACACTCTGATCGCTTTGTCTGTCTTTACCACTTATTCGGCTCCTCGCTCCTGTTGTGTTTCGTGTCTGTTGTATGAATGGGTTTAGAAATTTCAGTGTTGGTTGTTGTAGTAACTATTTACTGCTATCAGGGGCGGCTCACTCCGCCATTCTAACGCCGCGCTACAAGTACATGCTGGTGGCCGCGAGTTCGAGACCCATTCAGCCTTCGCGCGGCGCAACAGAAAAATGCTCGCGTGCGGTCCGTTTGATAATGTAGGTAAGAATTTAGAATGGCGGCATTTTGCGAATATCAAAGGAGTGAGCCTTCTATACTTGTACTATGGCTGCTATAAAATGCGCTTCAGTAAATAAAAAAAATACAACTATTTCGTTCCATTTAGGAAGGGCGTATTTAAATTTTTGAGCGCTTCTTGGCGCCTTTTGAAACGTGGGGTCACGTCAGCAGTCTTCGGGGAATACCGCCTTGGTCCTAATGTAAATTCAGGGGGCATTTGTGCATTAAAAAGGGAATATTTGCGTGAATATTATGGTGTGAGCACACACAGCAGAGCATACCTTTCCCATACTTGTTGTACATGAGTATCTTGAGGTCGACGTCGTTGAGCAGCTTCTGCGCCACGCCGTAGGAGAGGTCGATGGCCTTGGCGAGGTCCTCGTGCTCCAGCTCCCACTGCAGCCGGATGGGCGCCGGCGGCGGCGTCTCCACCGAGCCCAGGGTGTTGCCGTCAGGAGCGTATCTGTTCACCACACATCATCAACATATACTCTTGCAAACCAACCAGATAAAGGTTAAAAAAAATAGCTTTTATAGCCGATTTTGTTTCTATGAAAGGTCACGTGGTATTTCGAAAATATATTCGAACTATATATTTTTGGCAAACATAATAAATACTTAGTTAATAATGAAACAGTTCACTCACCCAGTTTCTATTTCAGTCCAAATAACATATTCCCAAAAATGTCCCATGACAGGTGCGTCAGCCCTGAAATAATAATATAAACTTATTGAATGCTTTTTATTCAATCCAGAGATTAAGGGTTCAAATCACGGCTCATATTAATGTGTTTCGGAATGCAAATGACCTGAATATCATTGTTCCAAGGGATAGAACTATTTAATCTTACGTTATTAAATAATATTCATCTAACATCTTTTTTACTTACCATGTATGTTCCGCGTTAAATCCGACCTGCAAAGTTATAAAAGTATTGTTTTGATAACTAGCTACAATAACAACCTCAATATATTAAAGGCACGAAGTATTTGAGCAAAATTACTATTGACCTTATAGGGAGCTTGACTGTAGTTAAAATAAAATATTTTATACCATGCACGAAATAATGCATCTGATAATTATAACAAAAACATGGACAGAAGTTATTTTTAAATCCAAATTCTATTCAATAAGTCAGGTAGAAATATATAAAGTAACTCAGTTGACCGTGACGTCACTCAATTCTTTTTCATATAAATTCCATATTAGCAAGGCGTTCACATTCGTTTTGACAGTTCTTAAAAATACGCTGATTTGACTAGAAGGCAAGTAGCCTATTGTACATATATGTTTTTTACTAGGTACCTATGTACAATATTGTGTCACAGTTCATATTTTATCAACTTCTATAAATTGAATTTCTATTTAAATAAGCTATCGATTTTGACAGAGGGTAAAGTTACTGCGCATCGAATGATGATCCCAATGATAGTTAATTTTTTAATGGAAGAACTGTTGTAACTACTCATTTTTATTAAGAAGCATGTTTTCTTTCGTACTGAAGCAACATGTTACAGTTGCGTTTTTTTCGCGCATCTTAGGGTCCCCCCACTGGGGCAACTGTATGGAAAAACAGGCCGCGTCGACGTCGCGCCGCCGCGGCGTCAGGCTTTGCCATACAGTTGGCCCGACGCTACGCTCGCGAGACGCTAGATGTGGGGGGACCCTTATCTGTCAGGCATAGACACTCACGTATCCGTTGGTGCTGAAGCAGAGGTTGAAGGACTTGTCGAACCAGCGGTCGCAGCCCTTGCCGTGCAGCAGCACGCGCCCGTACTCGTCCAGCTTGCTCGGGTCGTTCTCGTCGTACCCGTACGCCACGTCATCTGTAAACACCTATGTCTATATAGTACGTTCGCATAAAGGGATCGATAGTGCATAACAAAGGTTTCGTAAATCTTGCTCTGGACTGTTTCACTTTTACGTTGCATAATATGGCCAATCATGGTTTGGCCAAAGACATATGTAACTCCGTATAGACAGACAGTCTAAGAAAAAAACGTACCTCAGAACCATATAGAAATAGGTACGGTGGCCTAGATGGCGTTACACCTTTGGGGGACGCTCGGCTAGATGGCGCTAATATTAATATTTGACATTCTAACACATATCAAGCTAAGAATATGGGTCAAACTGTCAAAACTAAGGTTTAAAAGTTTTAAGGTTGTGTCGAGAGATGGCAGTCTATGCACTGTGATTACATATTTTACTTTGACAGTAACTCCCTATAATACTTGTTCCTCTTTGGTTTGGCGGATGTGCGACTAGTACGTTTGGGCCTCTCGGTGAAGACGGCGCGCTCGATGCAGAGGTGTAGGGTCAATCGCTGATCAGTCCACAATATAAAAAAAAGGTGTGGTTGAGCACGGTCTGGCGGGTACACCCGACAAGTGGGAACAGAGGCGTCAACATAGTGGGAATGAGCTCTCAGCGCTAGCTACTACAACCCTCGGGTAACAATCTAGTAGTATAGTGGCGCGCTCGATGTGGTTGAACATTGTCTGGCGTGTAAACGCGCAAGGCGAGCGCTCTTCCGCCGACACCCGAGAAGAGGGAAGAGAGAGGTCGACAAAGTGGGAACGAGCTCTCAGCGCTAGCTACTACAACCCTCGAGTAACAATTGAATAGTATAGTGACCTAGGCAGACGTTGAAGGCGGCGCGCTCTATGCAGTGCAGCGAGGTGCGGTTGTGGCCGCGGTTGAACATGGTCTGGCGGATGTGCGCCCAGTGCGAGCGCTCGCCCGCCGTCAGCGCCGCCAGCTCTGGCTCGTGCGGCAGCGGCGGCGACTTGTCGTCCAAGATCTGCTGGATTTGCCTGCAACAATCACATATCAATCTTTCAGTAGGAGCAGGGAAAGTGATGTTTGTCCTTCTCATAGACTGTCATTTCATTGCTACGAAAAATCCTTTGAGAGACATAGACGTACCTACAATTGTCGTTGCCAATCGGCAACTCGGTAGTAACAAATTCAAAGAGCACTAAATAATGCAAAAGAGTTTTTTTTTTCAAAAGTTAGTTTAGGTGTACTAAAACAGTTGAGTTAAACCACAGAGTGGGTTGACCACAAAGAAAAATCGATGACGCGCTCCGAGCAACTACGATAGAACCGCAGGCAGATTTATATGCCATTATTTATTTTTATGCCGAAATAGCAACTATAATGATATATATTTATCTATAATTCTTGTCGTCAGTGTAAAATGTGCAGCGAATTTAAGTTTCTGTGACTTATCAATTTCATGCACCTACAAATTTTAATTTGTCGCCAGTTTCAGTGATACTCTGTGCGGTTTTAAAGTACGAAATACGAATGTATTGCATCTATCTGTAATTGTATAATTAATTTAATCGAATAAGTTTTGGGATGTAGGCATAGATATCATACATCTACAAGACTATTTAAAAATACAAAATCAGCATTAGTAGCATATTTTAGTCGTACATATATTATATTGCTTAGTCATTTATTTATCTAACTCGAGCCGTGCTTAGTTAGGTACAAAGGTACGGTTGGTTTTACGAAATTATTGTATTAATATGCGCGGCGACTGACCGCTACGATGGACAGCTTACGTAACGCGACCTTTGCACGAGACTAGTCTATCCAATTCCGTTATATTTCGTTGATAATCGCATGCCCTAGTGTGCGTACTTCCTACCACGTGTAACGTTATGTAAATACTAACATTATATGGAAACAACTCTGTATGATAGCATGTCACTTCGTCTAACTTAAAACGTTGGATTAAATTGTTTAGGTACTCGTAGTACTAAAACCTATTACTTTTATATACTACCCTATAGTGTTTGACGTCTTGTCTGGTCTAGTGGATAATGACTCCGACTGCTGTCTTAGGGCTAGGCTTAGTCGATCTGTGTCAAAAATTACTGAACTATCAGATTTATTTTTTTATACATACATTGTACTTATCTCTTTTTTATATTAAGAGCCCGTCACGATGGGTAAAAATTCAGTATCTGTCAAATTACCCCATTTACACACACTAACGCACGTCACACTCACCAACATACTTTTCGCACACTACCGCAATTTACTGGAAGAGGTCAGTGACCTAAGTGAGAGGAACTTAAGACAGGTCTATTAGTTTCACTGAAGATCAGTTGTAACGTTAAAATCCCATCAAAACCAAAAAAGGGAAATATGAGCCAAGTTCAATATTATATATGCCTTGGTTGTTGGCGTCAACGACAAAAGCAGTGAGATCTAAACGGGTGCCAAGTTCAATGGCAGTCCTCAAAATGTTTTATGACAATTGATGACATAAAATATCATTTCTTATAACTTTTATAATAGAATAGAATAGAATATAATTAATTTATTCGTTAACACACACACAAAATAAACGTTACAAATAATAAGACATAAACAAGAAGGAGATCCAACGAAATGGTCTAATCTTCCGATCAGACCATCCGGTGAAACAATCACGATAGGCACATAATATGTATGTCACAAATATCAATATAAGAGCCAAATTTAAGACGTTTATATGAAATAGTTTTTGTTGTGAGGACGCCCATAGAGGCTCCAAATAGTTCGTGTAACACACGCGATATTGTCTGCCAGTTCGGTTACTTGAACTTGGCTTGACACGCTGCCGCGTGTTTAGATTGCGGACAGTGTCAATTTAGTGTTACCATCTCACACGAATTGACTCCGATTATTTTTCAAAATAAATTTGTGCAAACACCATATAAAATCAAAACAACTCTGGTGTAAAAAACAGTGCTTCGTTTATTCTAATTATAAATGGTTAAACCCTTTTCCGAATGAATTAAAATAATTCACTGTTCCTGATCGGTTTAGCCATTATAACATCCGTTATAAATGCACTGAGACAAAGGTTGAGGTTATGTATGAACAGAGGTTGACAGTCAGTTTACATGTAAAATTGTTGCCATATATAGAATTCTTCATTAAAATAATAATTTTCAAAATTTAGTTAAAGTTGTCTGAATCTATAAGGTTACGTGCCCCGTGTGCAAACACCATTTAAAAATTATATTGAACGTAAGAAGGTAAGTCATACAGAACAATTTTGTGATAACATAATATATTATTACAATTAATAATTTCGCCATTTATGTAAATAATCGTTTATAGAATATAATTATAATGATTAGTTCTGTTAGTTTTTTCATACGCCACACTGAATGTCTCTTCGCGATAGAGAATGTTACACACACTGACACACTAAAGAATGTGACCAGTATAATGAAAATAAAGTCCAACGAGTTAAAATTAATTTTAAAACTCTTTCATTTTAATAAAGTTTAGAAGACAAAAAATACCTATATTTCTTATCATTGTATTAAAGTTACATATATTTTTTTATTTCTCAACAATAATAAGTAGTAAACAACACAAAAAAAAACGATTTTAAACTGAGACTCTTTTAGACGTGACGATATTTATTTACCTTATTACTTTTGAATACATTCATAGCACTGGCAATCTTTTTGTATCCGTATATGATTTCCAGTGTCAAAAACAAATGTCATTGGAGCAAATTTGGCGACACGTCCGCTCCGAACGAGCCCGATCGGGCGTCTGACTCCATAGAATCTGTTCACAGTTTTGACGTTTGTATGGAAAATTTACGAAAGTTTATATTCAACATTGATTTTATTCGTTCTCTTTGTAAGGAAAAATATGAAAAGGTAATAATTCTGTAGTCCAGTTATCTAGCTTATAAAATAACATTATTTTAAAAATAAAACACGGTCGTACATATTCAAATTTATGAAGATGCCGACAGGGGCCGACCGCATTTTAGTTACAACTTTAAGTAAGTATGTATCTAAAATTAGAAGTGTTTCCTGATTTGTATTACACACTATTTTGCATACACATACTTAAAGTTTATAATTATCAAGAAAGCCTTTTGTTTGCCTAAAAGGTTTTCGAAGTAATTGACATTTGATTCGAAGTATTTTTAGACAAATATTGATGTCGTTTAACTTCCATTTACTGTATTTTAGTAGCATGATAACACACATGTAAACTACTGAATTTTTAGTTTAGGATATAAGTAATGCGACAACATCAATTTTAGCAGCCTAAAGTATACAAAATTGAGCTCAGCTCACTCAGACGTGAGCACTATTTGCGGGTTTTCTTAAACTAGCGTCAGGAAAAAAATCATAATTAATTCAGGGAGTAACTTTTCCTTGATGTTAACTACTGATTTTGTAGATAAGAATACGCGCTGTTAAAAACAAGTGCTTTTCTTATCAATAAGTATATACTGAAGCTAAAACCGGACGTAGAAAACTACCAATTTTACGATTTTCTACTTTTTGATATTGACGGCCTCTTAATGCTACAATATTTAAAAAATACAAGGTCATAAAAAAACAAGGATAGCGATTTTAACAATAATTTTACAATACGTGACCGTGTAAAACCTATAAATTACGATTTGTCTTTATAAATAATAGTAAGTAACCACTTAATTTATAAAAAGCGGTTTTCAATAAAAAAACACGAAAAGATTTTTGATCATTTTTCTTATGCAATGGAGATGTTGGTATGGAGATAGTATCAGACATGAGAAAGAACAGAGGATCGTGTATCAATATCATTATCATATCAGTCATATTTCATATCACAGATGATGTCACGGGCGGGGGCTAGTGCGCTGTATCCGGTATAATATCATGTTCCTTAAATACAAATTCAAGTTCATTGTAGATAATTCAGATATCGTTCTAATCCTAATATAATTAATTGATTTCTTAATTGCGTTACACAGAATGTTATTATTTATTTATTACATACATGGAAAACCAACAGCTGAAGTTATCAATACAATCCAAAATAAAATTACAAAGCCAATTACAGGTTCTCACTTATAAAAAAACTACGTTAAAATGAATGACAATCGTTCATAATAACGTAGCGGACTCTGCGGTTATTATTAAGTACTTATACTTATAATATCGGTAATGTTCAGGACATCAGAACCTTCGGGAGGTGTAGCCAAAGCGAACACGTTGAGTGGATACTGCCCATGCCCCAGTAGGATGTTAGGACTATTTTAGAGTTGCTGGAATCTAAAATGAACAGGGCTATTAGGTAAAAGTGATGGATAAATGATTACTTCATATTTACACATAAAACATATTTCAAATGAGATACCTACACCTAATCTTTTTTTTTATTATTATGAATGGGCTTACTCTTGACCACAGACTAGCCAAAGGCAAAGACGTGGCCTACTATGGAGTGAGCTCGCCCAGAAGATGCCTGTTCACCCTTGATTTGAAGAAGAAGCAAAGCGCTTCGTGCGAATTCGCGGAATATCTACCAAGAAAGAATGGAAACCGGCCGTGCGTCAGTTCGATGGTAGAATAGGGACGGTTGAATAAGCTCGTGTAGCTCTTGAGCACACTCCCCGAAGTGCAACCTGTATAGAACACCGACAGACTGGCGACTTTCCGCCGATGAGCCAAAAACTGTAGCTTAGCCGATAGCTTCTTATCGCCAATCATTCTCCTGGCTCATCCTCCTTTCAATCCGATAAATATCTAACCAAACTCTGTTATCAATTGCATTTTCAGATATGTTTAGCCACCTCGGCCGCTCTAATATATCTGATGTCGACCGTACACCGTTGGTATGTTTGGATCAAGGATTATTTATAAGTATATAGGATTTACATACTTCATACTAAGAATCGTACCTCGATTTTTTAGCGCTACCTATTAAACTCAATTGCTCTAAAATTTTCAATGGGCTCTATTCTCAAGTAACATAAAGATGACAGCTGATAACTAGAGCTACCAAAAGCAACTGAGTAGATAACTACACTGATGATAGTGATGATGCCTACAAAATTTTTTTTTTCACAATGTGACGTGATATCATGATTTTAAAATAAAAAAATATGTCATTTGTTCTTATAAAAAAACAAAAACACGCAAAAATATTTGGGGAAAATATGATTTTGGCCACTTCCAGGCTGCGAACAGCGCCATCTAGTTTTAAGCCTAAAAGGCCCATACTCCTATATTACATTTCAGAGGTACGCTTTTTTTGTATGGGCTTTGTCTGTCCCGTATTATTGTATGATCCTTGGTTTAGATTATTTAGCCCGACGCGACACGTATATGGCGTGCAATTACCGTGCCTCTTTTAGAATAGGTATGTAGTATGTACGTGCCTCGGCTCGTGCGAACGTCACAAATAATGACCATGTCGACCCTATTCCGACCTGCTACACGGCCTGCTATGACTGACTGGCTGGTTTCTCACAGACCTTAGTGACATGACAATCTTCTTACGTAAGGTTAAATATTTCCTGTGTAATTTATTAATTTACCTAGTGAGACGCAGAATAAATAAAAAATAGAGGTTTGCATCGTAATAATTCAGTTGTGTTATGATTACTGAATAGCATAGAACAATGTTTATATTTGTAATGCTTATTGAATTTTTCCAATACTGTATTGTAATTTTAGTCATACTAGTTATGAAAAAAAAGCTGCACTTTTGGATGGAAGCAAGCCGCTTTGCATGGTGATAGTAGACATCATAGTAAACGATTTTTTCCGAGGATATCGAAATTTCATCCCTTAGGAAGCCGAGCGTAGCGAGGTGTTTTATGAAAATGAAAAAAATTCTATCTTTTTATTGTATCATCCGATTTTGACAAAACGTATCTCAAATGAAAGGTATTGATTTGTGTAATTTAAAAAAAATACAAAGAAAAAAAATTTAAAGAAAAGTAAGAAAAAAATAAAAAAAGTAAATTTACGTCTCGCACTGAATAACTTCAAAGAATGACAGACAAAATGTACAATGTCGATATACGAGTTTTTTTTAATCGAAGACGGATAAATTTTTAGTTGAAAACTGAAGACCGCATCGAAATCAGATTAGCGTTTTTTAAGATACAAGTTGCCAATTTTGGGAAAGATCGTTTTATATGGCCACTTTGAAATTCCTTTGCCAGAAAGTCAGAAATAATATGTTTTTCTGACACAGAAAAATACATAGTAACAGTACACATCAAAATAAAATTAAAAATTCCGAGGATATTATAATTTCATCCCTTAGAACGACGAGCGTAGCGAGGTCGGTTACGAAAACCGAAAAAAAAATCTCATTTTTAGGGTTCCGTACCTCAAAAGGAAAAAACGGAACCCTTATAGGATCACTTTGTTGTCCGTCTGTCCGTCCGTCCGTCCGTCTGTCAAGACCCTTTTACTCAGGAACGCGTGGAGGTATGAAGCTGAAATTTATATCAATTACTCAGGTCTACTGTCCCTTGAAGCTGTGAAAAAATCAAACTTCTAAGCCAACGCAATCAAAAGATAAAGCCGTTTATGCCGCAAATTTTCGACACTTGCAAGGGAATCAAAACCTACAGGGTGCTTCCCGTGAACTCAGAATCTTGAAATTTGGTACGAAGCAACGTCTTATAGCATAGATAAAGGAAAAATTACGAAAACCATAAATTTTTAGTTACATCACATAATATATTTTTTTTTAATAATTTTAACCTTACTACCCATTTCCTCATAAACGCGTAGAGGTATTAAATTGAAATTCATACCAAATACTCAGGTCTATAATACCTTTAAGCTGTAACAAAATCAAACTTCTATGTCAACGCAATCAAAAGAAACAGCAATTTAAGCTGCATATTTTGAAACTCGCAAGTACTCGCAAGGGAATCAAAACCTAAAGGGTACTTCCAGTCGACCTAGAATCTTGAAATTTGGCATGAAGCAACGTTTTATAGCACACATAAAGGAAAAATTCCGAAAACCTTAGGTTTGTACGGAACCCTCGGTGCGCGAGTCCGACTCGCACTTGGCCGGTTTTTTTTGTACGTCGTCCGATTTTGACAAAACATGTTTCATTTAAAAGGTATTGCTTTATGTAACTCTTAGTTTGTTTATATGGTCGCTTATAAATTCCTTAGCAGAAAGTCAGAAACATTATATTTTTCTTACAGTTAAAAGTATGCATAGGTAATAGACATCATAATAAACAATTTTTTACGAGGATATAAAAAATTCATCCCTTGGAAAGCCGAGCGTAGCGATGTCTGTTACGAAAAACAAAAAAAGGCAGTTTTCTAAGGGTTTCTAAGGAATGAAATTTTTATATCCTTGTAAAAAAATGTTTATAATGATGTCTATTACCTATGCATACTTTTAACTGTAAGAAAAATATAATGTTTCTGACTTTCTGGCTAAGGAATTTATAAGCGACCATATAAACAAACTAAGCCAACTTTGACAACTTGCATCTTAAAAACTACTGATTCGATTTCGATTCGGTTTTTAGTTTATAATCATGCATTTATTTGTCTTTAATTTTAAAAAATCATATATCGAAATTATACACCGTGTCTACCGTTTTTTGCGGTTATTCAGTGTGATACGAAAATTAAGGTTTTTTTTTAAAAAATCTTACATTTTTTTTCCAATTTTTTTCAATATTTTTTTTAAGTTACATAAAGCAATACCTTTCAAATGAAACATGTTTTGTCAAAATCGGACGACGTACAAAAAAATGAGATTTTTTTTTCGGTTTTCGTAACCGACCTCGCTACGCTCGTCGTTCTAAGGGATGAAATTATAATATCCTCGGAATTTTTAATTTTATTTTGATGTGTACTGTTACTATGTATTTTTCTGTGTCAGAAAAACATATTATTTCTGACTTTCTGGCAAAGGAATTTCAAAGTGGCCATATAAAGCGATCTTTCCCAACTTTGGCAACTTGTATCTTAAAAAATGCTAATCTGATTTCGATGCGGTCTTCAGTTTTCAACTAAAAATTTATCTGTCTTCGATTAAAAAAACTCGTATATCGACATTGTACATTTTGTCTGTCATTCTTTGAAGTTATTCAGTGCGAGACGTAAATTTACTTTTTTTATTTTTTCTTACTTTTCTTTCAAATTTTTTTTCTTTGTATTTTTTTTTAAATTACACAAATCAATACCTTTCATTTGAGATACGTTTTGTCAAAATCGGACGATACAATAAAAAGATAAAATTTTTTTCATTTTCATAAAACACCTCGCTACGCTCGGCTTCCTAAGGGATGAAATTTCGATATCCTCGGAAAAAATCGTTTACTATGATGTCTACTATCACCATGCAAAGCGGCTTGCTTCCATCCAAAAGTGCAGCTTTTGGCCAAAAATTCTCCATAACAAGTATGACTAGGTTAAACTAACTAGCCATTGGTGGCGCTGCGTATGCAGCGTACCTATGCGATGGCGCGGATGGCGGCCGTGTTTGTTTACCGTGTGAAAAATGTCGCGCCACTCTAAATGATTTTATCACCAAAAATAGTGTGGTTATTCAAAATAGAAGTGCAAAAGAAGCTTTTTTCTACTCGTCAACTTTAATTTGCCAATTACTATAATATTAATTATTAGCTATAATTATTATAAATATTAATTATTAGCTATAATTATTATAATTACTAACACATGTCATGTTTTGTAAATTTTGTAATTTTTTTTGTATATTTTTATAAATGTATAATTATGGACCTGGTCAAATTATTGAAAAAGTTAATTTAATATTTATTCTAATTAGGTAATAATACAAGTCTCTTTTCATTTCATTTGTTAACTACAAAGTTTTTAATTTAATATTGTACTTATTATGCTTTTTTGCATTTTTTACTTCAATTTTGGAACCCTGATGTATTGAACCATATGGCGGCGTATCATAATATGCCTAGGAATCACATGATCTGCCTAAATGCCACTGGCGGGTTTTACTTGGTGAAATCACGAAATGGCGGCGTTTCATGATATGCCTAGGAATTTCATGATCTGCTTAAACGTCACTGGGCAAATCGTTAAACGGTGAGTTTTGAACGATATGGCGAATGTTACTACGCCAAATCATGATTTGGCGCCGTTTCACGATATGCCTAGGAATCTCGTGATATGGCGGATTCTTCGTTCGGCCGCCGACAGATATAATACAAAGTTACGCAGACATTATCGAATACGTCAGTGTGAAACTCGTAGTACGGCCACTGGCATACGCAGCTGACGCGCTAACCCCTATGTTCGGTGGTCAGAGGTCACGGTCGCATTGGCCCAATTTCCTCAGAAGCTTATCGTTTACGTCACATTTAAACAATAATTTGATTAGTCCGGGACTATTCTATAACAAGTTCATTTGTCAGACATTTTATTCACTGAAATAAAACAATATTTGCCACATTGCAATTTCAATCTTTACTAATTCAGTTCAGACAACCCCACTATCGGGCTTTTGCCCCTACTTAGATCGGAAACTCGTTAATGATACCTCACTACTCTTACTAAAGACAACACCGAAAGATCCGACATCGGGTACTGTTTTTGATAGACAGAGAACCGAACCGAAAATGATTAGACTATGTACTTAACATAGTCTAATCATTGAAAAAATCTTTCGAAAACTTAGAACACACGAGGTAATCGCATGATTAAATCTGTGGGTGTATCTATCTATTGTATTGTCATTTTGTATTATTTAATACTGAAGTATTTAATTATCGGTTAATTACTTGTCGTCAGAGGCTGATCGTTTTTTGTACTTTGAAACGGAAAAAATCAACATAGGTACCTAACGGCTATTCTTTATGGTACTTGATATATTTGCTTACAGGGTCCGGTAGACATCTTGACTCTTCTGATGACAAATATCTTCTGTTTTAGGCGCAGTCCTAATTCATGTTATGAAAATATTATTGGGAGAAGATAGATATGTAGTTTTAGGCATTGTTAGTTATATATAATATGTACTTATTACTTATTACACATTAACAATTTCAGTGCAAAAAAAAAATTCTATATATGAAGACGCCTTGCGTTTTTTTTGGAAGTGAATGAACATGATAACGCTTTTTTACATTAACTGTATTAGCATTTGTTAATAATTTTTAACTGATGATGTTTTATAATTTATCCCTTCAGAATGCGCAGGTCAAAAGTGACAGATAAAGCCAATCGAATAGCTAATCGAGGCATGGCAGACGTTAACGAATAACGGTCTCAGTGTTAAATCTTCGTAGACATCTGGACCTATAGTCATCACATTAGTCGAGACTCCGTGGCGAACAATACGCAACTGGCTCTGTCGCAAGCGTCGCAATATTACGGAAGAGAGATTGAGATAACTACGATACGATCGGAACGTCAATGATTGTACTCAAAGAGAGAGAACTACAGACTCATTGATTAGCAAAGTAATCGGCTAGCCCGCTTATTAAACGCTGCAACCAATTTTAATCTACATATGCTGATATAAATCACTCAACACAATAAACCCATTATAATTCATCATTCATCAATGTCCAGTTTAACTTGGCTAAATGTTGTTCAGCCATTTGGTCAATTGTTGCAATGACTTGGCTAGGTGTTTTCAGCAATAGAATAGAATAGGGTCTGACCTAGGGTAGAGCGAGTGATGAGGCCGCTCTAGGCGCCAAACCATACGAGGGGCGCCAAAATGGCAAATGATAGAGAAAAAAAACAGCATCGTTTGCGAGTTTGGTAAAAAAAAGATAACCAAAGGCGCAATTACTCCATTTCACCGGGATTTCTTGAGCGGGATTGCTTGAGCAGGCGGCCGCGGCTGTAGACGACGACCTTGCAATAGCGGCCGCGGTGGTAGACGGTGATGTGGCTGGAGCCCTGATAGTGCACTGTCTATGATGTACTCACACTTGTATCTCGGCAGGCTTGAGCAGGCGGCCGCGGGTGTAGACGACGACCTTGAAGTAGCGGCCGCGGTGGTAGACGGTGATGTGGCTGGAGCCCTGATAGTGCACTGTCTATGATGTACTCACACTTGTATCTCGGCAGGCTTGAGCAGGCGGCCGCGGGTGTAGACGACGACCTTGAAGTAGCGGCCGCGGTGGTAGACGGTGATGTGGCTGGAGCCCTGATAGTGCACTGTCTATGATGTACTCACACTTGTATCTCGGCAGGCTTGAGCAGGCGGCCGCGGGTGTAGACGACGACCTTGAAGTAGCGGCCGCGGTGGTAGACGGTGATGTGGCTGGAGCCCTGATAGTGCACTGTCTAGGCTTGAGCAGGCGGCCGCGGGTGTACTAGCGGCCGCACACTGGAGCCCTGATAGTGCACTGTAGCGGCCGCGGTGGTAGACGGTGATGTGGCTGGAGCCCTGATAGTGCACTGTCTATGATGTACTCACACTTGTATCTCGGCAGGCTTGAGCAGGCGGCCGCGGGTGTAGACGACGACCTTGAAGTAGCGGCCGCGGTGGTAGACGGTGATGTGGCTGGAGCCCTGATAGTGCACTGTCTATGATGTACTCACACTTGTATCTCGGCAGGCTTGAAGTAGCGGCCGCGGTGGTAGACGGTGATGTGGCTGGAGCCCTGATAGTGCACTGTCTATGATGTACTCACACTTGTATCTCGGCAGGCTTGAGCAGGCGGCCGCGGGTGTAGACGATGACCTTGAAGTAGCGGCCGCGGTGGTAGACGGTGATGTGGCTGGAGTCCTGGTAGTGCACGATCTTGTCGGTCTCCACGCCGGGCACGCGCACCGTATTGAACAGCCGCTCGTACTGCGCCGAGCACAGCGGCACCATGCCTTGTAGCATTATCTGTGGACAAACATGATGTTTGGTTAGCTATTGGTCTAAACTTTACACCTAGTGTGTACCCTACTTAACGCACATCGAATATAACTTGTCATTATATGTAATAGCAGAATAATGGCTTTCAACAAGTCGAACCACTAGAAGATGAACAGCTGGTAGCTTGTTTATTAGACACTTTTCTGACATATAATCTTACCGGTTCCAGTTCCTGTCTATCAATAAGCCTTCTGAATTGCAGACACTGGTATATGACGACCCCGGCACGCGCCGCCTGGATGTTCGTAGGCTTGAGCAGAATGGCGTCGGTCCCGTAGAAGTTGGAGTTGACCATGAGAGGCGACCTCCCCCTCAGGTACACGTACTCCTCCCACCAATCCGACACGTAGTTGGAAGACCACCTATAATGGTCACGGATGTAATTCTATTGATCATGATCTTCCGAAGCGCCAGTTCAAGGCGGGTAGTGCGTAGTTACTGTTTTTAATGTAAATTTGTTACTCGTGTTGCTCTAATTCCATAGTTTGAGTAGACGTATCCACGTCCTTCACTACAACTCTTTCGACACATGTAAGTATATATTTAGAATCCGTCTAAGCTAACATTGAAGCTGTGTGGAAACATCAAAGTGAGGGAATCCACTTCATACTTTCATAGTGCAAAGTTATCTTAATTGGTCTTGTAAGGCTACTTTACTTTCTAACATACACCATTTACAAAGGAAACATATTGGTTAATATATATATGATATAATATATTAAGTTGTAACGTGTTCGTACGAAGTATCTTGTTATTATGAACTACCATCCAAAATCTTGTTTAATACACTTACATACAAAGAATACACATTTAAATTTACCTACATTATCGATTTTAATTTCGACATCTGAGAAAAGGGTCCTTAGTCCTTACCATGACTTGAGCACGAGATATCTCTGTAGTTTGACAGCGATCGTCTCTTCGAACTCTTTCGCTAATCTTTCCACTCGGCGATAATTGTCATCATCCAACAAGGGCCGCACGCTGATCAAGTACTGTAAAGGAACGATAAATAAAATAAGTAATCCGACAGTCACATTATTAAGGGGCCACGAGGTTGTGGAAGCGAGGGGAGCCGCGGCCGCGAGCTCTCGTTATGGCCGTCTATTGACTACCCGGAAACAGAACTACGGCCGTTACAACTCGGAACATCGGCTAACATTGACCTTCACACAAGCGGTGTCAATTGACCTAGAAACACGGACAGTTCGTACCCTCTTCATGGTGTCCTTCACGCTGGGCAGCGGCAGTCTCGGCAGCGAGCCCTGGAAGCTGTACAGCCGGGGCTTGTTCCATCCTGACAACACTTTGACGACGCTAGCCCATAACTTTGTTTTTAGTGATATCTTCGAACCTGGTACGCGTGATTCGTACATCCAACCCTACAAAAAACGGCAATTGAAATCACATATGTCATTATGTACGTACATTTATACACGTATACATTTGTATAAAAATGAATTAGAAACTAATATACCTTGTACATAAGCAGCACCTTCAGCATGTATCGCATGAGAAATATAACGGAAAGCCACATCGTGAGGGCAGCTAGTAAACAAGCGATTAGTTGCCACATTGTCGAGGAGCTACAAAAACAAATTAAATAATAACAATGGCCATAAAGAACTTGCTTACGCCCTTAAATACATTGTCCGAAACTATGGGGCCCTTGCGTCAAAGTATAAGTGGATGTTAAAGTATATTATATTATAAGTATGTAATACTGAACTTACGTTTTTAATAAATACAGTTACAGTTGTAGTGCGTAATGTTTATCCTTTGTATTTTTACGGAAACGTACGAACTTTTGTCATTTCAGTCAAAATACGAAGGAAGAAGGAAAAACATTTCGCACTACATCTGTACAGACGGTTTGGTGCAATCATTCCACCAAGAAATCCAAAATTGGATAAAACAACACAAGATAATCTCAATTTAAAGAACATCGGTATGTCAGTCCATTTTTCTGTTGCCATTGAATTACAAACGCCTTAGTACCTGAATTAATTCTTGCCTTTGTGCAAAAGGACCATAAATAAATACATATTTTGTAATCACAATAACAATTATTAACCAATCATAGTTGTTAGCTAGGTATAGTAGGTAATTATTAGCCAAGCCATGCAGTCCAATTGACTTCACTCTCGACAGAAAAAATGAAGGTAGTTTTTTTTTCAAAGTAATTACTATAGTTCATCGAATATAATGCCACTAGCGCTTTTTATGGGTCATTACATTTAACGATTAAGATTTATAATGAAATAACTTACGCAGGTAATACCGTCAGGGCTTTTTGTACTAAACCAAAGGGTATATTAAAGCCTCCAAAATGCGCTGCTGCAAGCAGGGTCCATAGCACATACAATGACTGCAAATGCCCAGGGTATACGCCATTCAGGACGCTGTTCTGTTAAAACGATAGCCAGGTTAGGAACGAAATGTTCAGCAAAATAATTTAAATCTTAGGCAGGCATTTTCGCGAAAAAAGATTTCAAACTTTTTTTTCTAAAATTAGTAAATTTAATTTAATTTCCGAAAAGCGGAAAAAGCGTCCCTAATTTAATTTTTCCACTTCGTAACCAATTTTCCACATCGTAATTATAAAGTGGAAAATATGCAAAATAATAGTAAATTTCGGGACCATTTTTTTGTCCTAGATCGAAAGAGCTCGTGATTCAGAGTAGGAAAAACATAAAATTTACCTATCTTAGAAAAAATATTTTTGGTGATTCTTCTCGCGAAAATGCCCAGGCGTGAAATACACACAAGCGGCGTAAGACGTGGAACGGACGTGCTTGCGTGCCTGCGCCGCGTCGATTCAGTGTAATTTAAATAAAAAAACGTCTCCTGAGTACATTTTGTACAGGAAAGACGTAAAACGCAAGACATAAGACGCGTCGCGTTTATGTCGTACGTCGCTTGTGTGTATTTTAAGCCTAAGTAAGTAGTTAACTAGTTATTCTTACATGAAAATTATAATGTTTGCTTCGCGTTGAAAAGTCATTTCCCTCGACAAACTTCGTTTAATAACCATCACACACATTTACGAAAAGAACCATCCTTTATTAAAATTCATTAAAATTTAATGTCTCCTTTGCCACATATGGCATAAAATCAATCAATTTATTTTTATTCGTCAGTCTGGCGGTGGGGTTCGGCATTACATTACATAAATCATATTTCATTATGCTGTGTTCAGGTAAAAGTAGATAGAAGAGTTTATTTAAGACATCTAACTTGAAATAAAACACAGTAGGTACCAATTCCAGTATAATGACGATATTGGCAAATATCTGTTACATACATTGTTCTATCGGGGCCTAGTTATAGATAATGACCAGAATGTCGGTGCACTTTTGTTAGACTATAATGTAATGCACATTTCATTAACTGTTTGATGCCCTTGTATGTATAACAGGTGGAATATTTACATAGTAAAATGAAGTAAAATCTAACATTCACATGGCTGATAATGTAAGTATTATAGTTGTGGATGGAACTGATAGTACCTGGTTGTGGATCTAGATACAATCCTATACTTGACATGTATAACACTTGTTTTACTCTACATGAAAAGCTTATGTGCATAGTGATAGATAACCAGATAACAGAATTCTTCATATTTTATTTACCAACCACCTTGGTTGTAAGAGACACCTATTGTAACAATCTATGTGTATGGTGTACGTAATACTAAGATTACTAAGGTTCATCTAATATTTATAATTACTTTCTTTATCTTTTTACACATTATTTTTATTGTAAATGTGATCAAAGCCATAAGTTCATAACTCAGGGCATAAGAACATCCAAAACTCTAGTCTTTAAATTTAATGGCTGGTCTGGCACAGTCGGTAGTGACCCTGCCTGCTAAGCCGCGGTCCTGGGTTCGAGTCCTGGTAAGGGCATTTATTTGTGTGGTGAGCACAGATACTTGTTCCTGAGTCATGAATGTTTCCTATGTATATAAGTATGTATTTATCTATTTAAGTATGTATATCGTCGCTTAGCACCCATAGTACAAGCTTTGCTTAGTTTGGGGCTATGTTGATCTGTGTAAGGTGTCCCCAATATTTATTTATTTATTTAAAGAGTCATAGAACGTCAAACGAAATCCAGAAAGAAATGCCCTTTTCTTTTCTAGATATATATGGTACGAGGTTAGGTATTTGTTCAACAAAACAAAATTAAAACTGTTTTGTTAAGAACAATAATTCCTCTTGTTTACCAATTAGAATTTGTTGTCAGATGTGCCTACTGTTTTCAGATAAATTTGTGGAAGATAAATAGGTACTTCCCTATTTACATCATCTGGTATTGTCACCTTTATTTAGTAGATAATAATTTTGATAACATCAACAGATAAGCACACATCCTGAAGTGAACAGTAAATAGAGAACATGGATTTTTTTATACAATGATATATATTTTAATATAATATAACATAATGAAAGAATACATATTTTGTGAGCCACAAATATAAAAATTGGAAATCCAAATATATGCATAGTTATAATCAATAAAATTGTCATTTGACATCCATATTAAATAACCCTCCCGATTTGGTTTCCACTTTTTTCTTTGTACAACCAATAATAATATAATAAATGAGTTTATGTGCTGTAAATAACATAGAACTTACTTTAAAGCGCGCCATACGCTTCTTCCATGAGCGCAGACCTGACTCCCAGACCAGGTATAGCACTTCTCGGTCAAAGTTGACGTCCCAGCCATCGTGGGTGATGGCAAACGAGAAGGCCACAGCTGAATGAGCTTCCGCCATGGTGCCTCTGCAACAAAACTTGTAAATTAATATTTAATTAAACTGACACTGTTGGTGACAATAGCATAGGGTTGCTATAAATATATGGACTTGACTGAGATAACTAGTTTCATTCAGGGGGACACTAAACTTCAAAGAGTGACATATACTGGAACATTTAACTACCCCATTACACATTGATACTTATATCAAAAAATACTACAATGATGGATATTGGATGGAGTAACAGTTTTACATCATTTAACATGTTCTTAGAAACCTACATAAATTATTACCATTTTACCATGTTACGAAAAATGTTGTTGAAAATTTTACTTCTACCCACTGCCAAGTTGCCAACGACATGTCATGTAACATAATTATTATCTTATTATGCTGAAAATGGGACTGTGGGACGTCACATTGGTGGCAGAGGGTTAAGCTGAACTTAATAAAGTTCAATATCATATCTTCCATAACAGCTTTGCATTTGGTAAAACATTAGCATATAATTTGTTACATTAAAACAGTTGAAGAGCACTGCACGGGAAGCATGGTCGCGCGATAGAAGATAAAATATCAGGCCGTCCCTATCGCACTTACAAATAGTGCGATAGGGACGGCCTGCTATTTTATCACTTATCGCGCGACCATAATTGCCTACCTGGAGAAGAGTTTAAAGTTATCATGTCCCTCCATGTCCAATGTTATACGAAGCCAAGAGATATGGAGTTGCAGAAATGCGCTTTAATGCAAGGCTACCAACAGTTCTTCCTTAGCTATTAAACAACAATGTTTGATACTATTTCAGTTATTATCAAAAACTATTTTTTCAATGTGAGGGTAGGTCCCGATTAAAATGTCTATATGAAAACTATACACCTTCATGCAAGAATCTAAAATTTTAAATACTTGAAAATCATAATTTCTGATCAGTTGGATGTGATTAAAAAACTTTCAGCAAGGTAAATCGTGAAGAAACCTAACACATTCGCAAGGAACAGGATATAAATACGCGTTCGCAAATGGCCCACGCACGCACACTAACCATGCTGGTGTCTTAAAAAAAAGTATGCAATCTGACAGTTCAGATCTGAGTCAGTGTCCACCGCGGATTGCCAGCGGTTATCCGAGCCCACCGCATACGATTCGAAACAATCGTTTAATTCCATTACAATCGGAAAAAACATTACCGTAAACTGAGTACATATTTTAATTACACTTTTGTTTTAACACGTTAGCACTTTAAACTTCAGTCAAAAAAATCTTAACTCCGCAGTTTGCCCTTATTTTACAATTAAATTTTAAAGCATGACCAGCAAATGAATAAAAATAATTAAAAAGAAAGATAACTTACCGTTAACACTGTTGGAGTAACGTAAGGCGCACGAATTTATTATTTTGTAGTAGGAAGGGACTACGCAGGTGAGGTACTCTAACAGTACCTGTTGGATTAATATTTACACACTAGTTTTTAGCATTCTGAGTCTTTCACCTAACGACTTAAAGCTGGAGTTATAACTTAACAAATATCTTTACTGTAAAACAAACTTTTAATAAATCATAAATAAATAAAAGTAAAAATAACACAAGACGATCACTATGTAGTTTTACAAGCGCGACCACACACACACTACATTATGTATTCCACCAGCAATATCAAGTCATACGTTAAAAAAGTTGCAGATAAAATATGGTAACTTTACATCACTGAATGGTAAAGTGGTTAATACACTAGATGCTAATGTCATCCAGACGTATACAGCTGTCAAACTTGTCGAGCGCAGGGACTTTTGAAGAGGACAGCGCAATCACATTTTTTGCCATACTATATTGAACCTAATCACTGAGTACGAAAGGCGTTCGTATCAGACTAGCAAAAACGGTCCATATAAGGCTCCGCGCACACGGGCGACAAAGTTGCTCGGCGACTTTTTTGTCTCTGTCGTCACCCCTTGCGACAGTCTCCGAGGTCGAGTCGCACACGGGAACGACAGCGACGTAACCACAGACTACTAAAAAGCTATTACCATAGACTAATTCTATTATCTTTGGATATTTCGGATGCAACTTTTTCTTTTTTCGCTAGATCCTTGGAATTGACACAAGCCGACCAAGCCCGCGAACCCCAAGAAAAACGTCCTACACAGGGAGACATTAGCAATGCGTCTGTCTCTACACTATATAAACACCCGGACCTTGAAAAAGAATCGCGCAAATACGACACCAAAGACTGTGGCCCATTCATAGTCCACATCTCACGTGAATCAGAATCTCCTAATATGAGTTCGTCTCTCCAGCCTCTTAGAGTTGGACAAATTTTTGCAAGGGAGAATGTCCCCGACATCAAAAAGGATGGTATTAAATCCATGGGCCGCAACCGCGTTACAGTAGAGTGCAAATCCGCAGATGCTGCCAACAAATTAATGGAGAACCCCTGTTTAGCTCGCAATAAACTAACAGCATTGATCCCATCCTACCATGTATCCCGCATGGGCCTTGTCCGTGGTGTTCCTGTAGACTGGTCAATGGAGGAGTTCGTCTCGGCTACGGATTTAAAAGAGGGAACTGGCAAAATTCTGAAAGCCCGCCGTCTCCAACGAAAGGTTCTTAAAGAAGACAGTGCACCATCATGGGTCCCGACCCAATCTGTGGTTGTTACATTTGAGGGACAGAAACTTCCTTCCAAGATTTTTGCATGCTACACATCACTAAACGTAGAAATATATGTGTTGCCCACTATTCAATGTAGGAAATGTTTGCGCTTCGGACATATCCAAACTCAATGCAGATCAGATGCACGGTGTTATAAATGTGCCAAAAAACACCCAGGCGATTCCTGCAACGTTGCTCCAGAGCATATTACTTGCCTTTTCTGCACAGCTCGTCATTTTGCCACAGATAAAAAATGCCCAGAATTCAATAGGCAAAAATCTATTAAATTGGTAATGTCAGAGCAAAACATCTCTTATCAGGAAGCTGCGGCCCGTACTCCAACCGTTCGTAAAACCTACTCTGACGTAACAAACACTATGTTTAGCCCCATAGTTACAGATGCCCCTCGACTCTCTCCCCCGATAGACACAACTCCCTCTAATTCACAACACCCACATAATGGACCAAGTGTATCTCAATCCCGCCGACAGACTATATACCGCCCCGTCCGACCTAGGACGCCACTTTCCCCCAGTTATGACCGCCATGCTCACCAAAATATAATTTCTACACCTCCTTCTCAATTGCCAAACGGACATGCCCTCTCATTCCCCCAATCTTACACAGAGTCCACAAATGACAACAGTCTATCACTCATGATAACTCTGATGGAAAAGTTTACCTCCATGATTAGCGAATGCGTACCGAACAACGTTGCCCATCACCTTGCAGCCATCAGAACCGAACTAGCCTCAGTTAGCTCCCCCTATTATGGCCCCTACGGCCACCAATATCCTTCAATGGAATAGCCGTAGTATTATTAAAAACAAAACTGATTTAATCAAATTAATCAACGATCACTCTGTTACGGCCGCGGCCGTCTCGGAGACATGGCTGAGGCCTGGATCCCGCTTTAGGATCCCAGGATTTTCATGCCTCCGTGATGACCGCAATGATGGTCGTGCAGGTAGTGCATTATTGATTAATAGAAAATTCCCTTTACTCAGATCCAGCTTCCCCCCATTCCCATAACATTAACGCAGTCGCCGCTAATGTCATGGGAATAAACATTGTATCTATTTATATCCCCCATCCAAATCTAAATTTAATTCCTGACCTATCTACTCTCTTTTTTCTGTTCCTCATCCTCTTCTGATCTTAGGTGACTTCAACTGTCATAACTCCTCCTGGGGTTCAGCATATAGTGACACTTTCTCCTCATTTCTCATTGATCTTTTTGATGATATCAACGTATCTATAATTAATGATGGCACACCAACCCACAGAGTATATCCCGGCCAGAACCCCAAGTCAGTCTTAGATCTTTCTGCTTGCTCTCCTAATCTTTCTTGTCTGCTCTCCTACCAGGTTTTGAACCAGTCTTTCGGTAGTGATCATTTCCCTATAATAATTTCCAAAGCATCTGCAGTATCGAGTCTTTCATCACCAGAACCTCTTTTAAAGTATAAGCTGGAAAAGGCTGATTGGCCCAATTTCTCATCTCAAGTAGAGGAGAAGTTAAATCAACTTCTTAGAGTAAATAATACTCTAAGTCCTCTTGAAAATTACTTCTTGTTTAAATCTATAATCCTAGAAGCAGCTGACTGCCACATTCCCAAGAAAAATCCGGCCAGCTCTAAGATTCCATCTCCCCCGTGGTGGAATTCAGACTGTTCGGCAGCAGTTAAGGAACGAGATGCAGCAGAGCAGAGATATAATGAGTCAGGTCTCTCTGAAGATTTCAGTACTCACAAAAAAGTATCTGCCCAAACCAAGCGACTTTTAAGCAGAACAAAAAGATTGGTTGGAAGGGATTCTGCGAAAGCCTTAATCCCAGAACCCCATCATCACTGGTTTGGAGAAACATAAAAAAGTTTCGAGGGTCATTCAAGCCCGACCCTCCATCATCTTGCGATTCTTCTATCTGGTTGGAAGACTTTGCAAATAAACTGGCCCCACCTTCTGTCCCGGAAGAAAGCTGCATTAATCCATCCTCTAATCTTCAGTTATCTGCATTTGACAACCCCTTTTGTATCTCGGAATTCGATATGGTTTTGACTGGTCTCCGCAACAGCTCACCTGGTGAGGATGGTATTCCGTACTGCTTCATCCAAAAACTTAGCCCGCTTTGCAAACAACACCTTCTAAACCTCTTCAATCTGTTCTTTACATCCGGTGAGGTCCCTGATGATTGGAAGACCCAAGTAGTAATCCCAATCTTGAAGCCAGGCAAGGATCCTCAACAAGCTTCTTCTTACCGGCCCATAGCTCTATCTGCAACCATGGGAAAAATATTTGAACATCTAGTGAAATGTAGATTGGAATGGTTTGTTGAAAACAAAGGACTCTTAGCAGATACCCAGTTTGGATTTCGCAAGGGGAAAAGTACCTCGGACAGCTTAACCATCTTGACTGCAGACATAAGATTAGCCCTCTCTGAGAAACAACAACTTACCGCATGCTTCTTAGATATATCTGCAGCTTATGACAATGTGCAGCTCCCTCTGCTCAGAGCAAAACTGCTTCAGCTGAGCATTCCTGTGAGAATTGTTAATATTGTCTCCAAACTCTTCATGGGAAGAACCATCAAAATTAGATCCGGTAAAGCTTTCCTCCCTCCTCGTATAGTATGGCAAGGCCTCCCGCAAGGCTCTGTCCTCAGCCCTCTTCTATATAATCTTTACACATTTGATATTGACCAATCTGTTCTCCCATTCTGTAATATTCTCCAATACGCGGATGACTTGGTAGTTTATACTGCGGACCATAATTTGGACAGTGCAACGGCTAGACTCAATGAGGCTCTTGTATACCTTAAGGAATGGCTGGATGAGCATGGCTTATCCCTTTCTCCCTCAAAAAGCTGCACTGTTACTTTCACACGCCGTCATTCCATCCCAAATGTATTTCTTCGCTATGAAGACCAAATTATCCCCACCAGCAATATGGTAAAATTTCTGGGAGTGCTTTTTGATTCCAAAATGTCAGGTGTTCCACATTTGAACCACATTGTTGGCAAATGCGAAAGAGGTATTAATGTACTTCGATCTCTCTCTGGGGTTTGGTGGGGTGCTCATCCATACTGCCAAAAACTTGTATATAATGCCTTAATCCGCAGCCAAATGGACTATGGCTCCTTTGTCCTAGAACCTTGCAATAAAGAAGCACTCAGAAAGTTGGATGCCATTCAAGCAAAATGCCTACGAATAATCCTGGGTGCTATGAAATCTTCGCCAAAGAATTGCATGCAGGTGGAGTGTGTAGATCCACCCCTATCTCTCCGTAGACAACTCCTTGCAGACCGATATGTATTGAGAGCTTGTTCCATATCAAATCACTTGCTCATCCCTCGACTCCAAGCTCTCTCCTCCTTGATTCCTGAAAATGCATATTGGTCTCATAAAGAAACACCCAGATTTATTTCTAGTTATAGGAAAATCCAAGACCTCTCTCCCTCACTTTATAGCACAGGCAAAAATGCAATATTCGAAACAGAATATAAATGTTTAATCTACTCCCCCAAAGTAATTTTAAATTTTAACATTAATAAAAGTGACCCAGGAGCAAATGCAAAATTAAACAAAGAACTGGAAAAGTGGGAAGATTTCTTACCAATATTCACTGATGCTTCAAAACTGAACAATGATAGCTGTGTCGGAGCAGCAATTTGGATCCCCAGATACCGTGTCCTCCTATCATACAAATGCCCCTCACAGTCCTCTGTCTTTACCGGGGAATCAATAGCGTTGATGGAGGCTGTGGCATATGTGGAGTCCCACAACATTCCAAAAGTTATTATCTTCTCTGATGCTAAAAGCTGCCTACAGGCTTTAGTGGGCAACCATTTCAAAATGAAAATGTTATCCCCATTCATCCTCAATCTGAAACAATTATTACACAGATGTCATGAAAAAGGCCTTCAGATAACATTAGTCTGGATTCCGGGCCACTGCGGGATAGAAGGTAATGAGGATGCCGATATGTGGGCAAAACAAGCAATCCTCAATGGTTCAGAGTCACACAGCATGGTTCTCGCATCCGATTTAATGATTAAAGCTCACCGTGATTTGAGAGATGACTGGCAGAAACTATGGGACAATTCCAGACGCCATATTGGAAAACATTATGGAAACATACAACCAATTATTCCATATAAACCATGGTTTTTCCGCTTCCGTTCCGCTACTAAATGGGCCACGTCTACACTCTGCCGTCTCCGATTAGGTCACGTCTGTACTCCGGTGTTCCTTGCCAAAATTAGGGTTCGGGATAGCTCCCTGTGCGAATGCGGGCTTGACGAAGGAACTCCTGATCACATTTTCTTTTCGTGCAGCAAGCTTAAACACTCGATGTACGACTTCTTACCAAAAAACATCCCGCGTCCTATCAATCTTCAAACGCTTCTGGTCCTCATGGACCCTCCCATTACCTGCTTCTCAAACACATACAGGAAAATAACATTAAACTTTAAATTCTTTTATATTCCTTCATCTACTAAATTATTAATATTACACTGTCAATTTTATTGTCAATCTCTTATTTCTCCTTATGTTGGCATGCTTACTAACTGTCAAAACTATCGCCCTTTCCCGCTCTTTTCTCTAATAAACTGTACATTCGTCCTGTGCTGTCTGTGATGTCCTTAACAATAAATGTTTTTTTGTTTTAGGTTTCCAGCTCCTTTCCCACCAAAAATTTTCACCGAACATTCTTATCGTGCGTTGTATGTCTTTAACGTCGTCGTTGGCAAAATCCCTCCTGTAAAAAGAGGGGAAGGCCATCAATTAAAAAAAAAAAAAAAAAAAAAAAGATTATGAATTTTTAAGACTGTCTGTGGGGAGCCAAAAATAATATTTTGGTACTTCAGAATGAGTGTTTAAAAGTTTTGATGATTTTACAACCCGGCATCGTTTTTTCTTAATATTGTCGGAATATTCTTTTAAATTCTTGTCATATAAAATCAGTCTTTCCTCTACTTCTTCAATTAAAAGACAGAATCAATGTCGTCTTCAACAATCTGCATTTAAAATTATCTTTTTTTCGAATAACTGGCAACATTGACAACCGACCGACGACTGTTTTGTCGCCGTGTGCGCACTTGCATTGAAACCCATAGGGAAGGAGACAGTTGCGTCGCAGGCCTGTCGTCGACCCCTACGACAAAAAAGTTGCGTCGCACCGTGTGCGCAGCCCATTGCTTGTATGCAATCTGACAGTTCAGATCTGTCAGTGTCTTGTCAGTGTCAGTTTGAACTGTCAGATTGCATACAAGTTTTTTTTAAGATTATGAATTTTTAAGACTGTCTGTGGGGAGCCATAGACCGAGCGACGGAGACAAAACTGTTGCGTCGCCCGTCTGCGCCCAGCCTAAGAGGGCATTGTTTGGGCTGGTGTCCCTCTCGCACGTGTGGCCAGTGTTAAAGAGGATATGGCCGCTGTACACATATGGCCAACGGTTCCACCAACCCCCTTGGCCAAGCGTGTAGAGGGCTACTTGGCCGTAAGTTGGCAGTTGGCGCTTGCGCTTGCCGGCCAACCGATTGGTGTCGGTTTTTTGTCCACACATCAAAGGATCTTGGCGCCAATGGCCAACTGCGTTTACACGTTGGCGCTTCATTCAGTTGGTCGTCAGCCGTCAGAGAGGACAGTAGTGAAATATTTATGAAAATAATAAGTTTATCTATGCCAATAATAGTGTAGATTTTAGGAAATAAAATAACCTTGCAAATGTTTAATGTATTTCCTAAAAAAGATAAATGTTCTTATCAGAATATTCAAAAAATTGTTAATATTTCAAATAATTTAATTTTACTACGGGGTTATTATTTTTTAATCAAATTTTTCTGACAACGTCTATGACCTAGAATTTCCTAGACTTTTCCATTCCACGTCCATCTTTCATGAAGAGCCAATGCCAAGTGATTGGTTCGCCAATGTGTAAACAGCGGCTCTTATCTTGGCCAAGGGGTTTCACAAAGGGTTGGTGGAACCGTTGGCCATATGTGTACAGCGGCCATTCTATAGTAGTAGTATGTAGTATTTTTATCTTTAGTTTATATATTAATATCTAGTATTAGGCCGGCAACAGACAGTCTTAAAATAGGCTACTAGACTCATATCTAATTTGGCACAACAAATAAATAAATAAATTATAAATATTATAGGACATTCTTACACAGATTGACTGAGGCCCACGGTAAGCTCAAGAAGGCTTGTGTTGTGGGTACTCAGACAACGATATATATAATATATAAATACTTCCGTAATATATCTTTTCTTTCCTTCAACGTCATTGCATGACATTCAACTTAAACGTCTCCCGCGATACAGGCCTAGCCTAGTGCGAAGACTCCTGAGGTATCGGTAAACCAACTAAGCTATGCACGTAGGTAATTAATTGTAAGTTATGTAAGAATGCATCTCATTTGTGTCTTTTTGTGCAATAAACATTTTTTATCTTTTTTATCTTATCTTATCTTTACTTATATACATAGAAAACATCCATGACTCAGGAACAAATATCTGTGCTCATCACACAAATAAATGCCCTTACCGGGATTCGAACCCGGGACCGCGGCGTAGCAGGCAGGGTCACTACCGACTGCGCCAGACCGGTCGTCAATGATTCGATAAATGATTGTCTTTGACATAAGAAACCAATATATTATATGATTTTGGGTATTAAATGTGTACGATAAGTACGTTTTTTTAATTCAAAAAAGTGAGTATTTTTTTTAATTCTGGCCACCGAAAACGCTGTCGTCCGTGTAGTGACGTCATAGAATGGTTAAAGCTAGGAACATACTAAGCGGACGTCCGCCGTCGCGCGACCGCGGACGCGGATCTAGACAATGAAGCTAGGAACACACTACGCGGACGTCCGTCGTGAATCGACCGCGGACGGGAATCTGGACAATGGAAATACACACAACCGTGCAAACTATCGGTCGACGGACGTGGACGTGGCCTTGAGCGCATGGACGTCCGATCGAAATCTGGCTCACTGGATGTTTTGTTCCGTGCACACTGATCGGTCGCGGTCGCGGTCGATTTACGACGGACGTCCGCGTAGTATGTTCCTAGCTTCAAGCTAGGACGTCCATGCGCTCAAGGCCACGGCCACGTCCGTCGACCGATAGTTTGCACGGTTATGTGTAATTTCATTGTCCAGATTCCCGTCCGCGGTCGATTTACGACGGACGTCCGCGTAGTATGTTCCTAGTTTGAATATACACTTAAACCGTGCAAACTATCGACCGTCGGTCGTGGACGTGGCCTTGAGCGCAGGGACGTCCGATCGAAATCTGGCTCGCTGGATGTTTTGGTCAGCCCACTGATCGGTCGCGGTCGCGGTCGCGCGACCGCGGACGTCCGCGTAGTATGTTCCTAGCTTGAGTGTATCTGTATATTCATTGTCTAGATCCGCGTCCGCGGTCGCGCGACGGCGGACGTCCGCGTAGTATATTCCTAGCTTTACTATCACACTCTTTGGCCCATCTTTGGCCAATGTATTGGGTTGGCACAAAAGTAATGAGACACTTGGTTTACGTTTTATATTTTTTATTATTAATACAATACAAAAAGCTTAGTCGATGATGTAATCACTATTAGCATCTATGACTTCTTGCCAACGATCCGGCAAAGTTTGGATGCCTTTCGCCCAGAACTCTGATGGCTGTGCCTCGAAAAAGTTGTTCAACTCCACCTGTACATCATGGAAATCATTGAATTGTTTACCCTGCAAATGTCGTTTCAGGGCTCTAAACAAATGAAAGTCTGATGGTGCGAGGTCTGGAGAATAAGGTGGGTGGGGTATCGTCTCCCAGCCCAAGTTCTGCAGCTGTTGGCGAACGGTAGATGCGACATGAGGTCGAGCGTTATCATGTAGTAAAATTACAGTGGCTCGTCTTCGTCGTTTTTTCTTGATAGCAGAAGATAGTTCGGTGAGCTGTGTTGAATATTTGTTAGCGTTTACAGTTTCATTGTGTAATAGTTCATGAAACAGCATGCCTTGCGAGTCCCAGAAACAACAAAGCAAAACTTTTAAGCGGTTCTTTTGACTCAGCTTCGGTTGAGTTGGTGGCGTTTCTTCTCGAGGCAGCCAAAAAGCACGACGTGTATCGTTCTCATAATAAATCCATGATTCATCTCCCGTAACCAGATCAGTCAAAAACTCTTTACGTCGGGGTCGCAGCAAAAGTGATTGACAGATGGCGACACGGACTGCACGACTGGCGTTGGTAAGGATGTGCGGTACCCATCGAGCCAACATTTTTCGATACCCAAGCTCATGCAGATGGTATTCCGCAGCGTGGTGACTGCAGTTAAGTGCTTCCGCTAATTCACGAGTAGTAGCATCAGGATTCGACTGTAGTTCTTGGCGTAAATCGTCATAATTGAATGCAGGTGGTCGCCCTGAGCGTGACTGACTTTCAAGGCTCCTGTCTCCTGATTTAAAACGGTCAAACCATCTGGACACCGTGGCATGGCTTGTACTTCCAGCGCCCAATGCAGTGTTGATATTGTCAGCCGCAGCCCGCGCACTGTGGCCTAACAAGTACTCGTATAAGTAAAGTGTTCGAACTTGTCGCTCGTCCATTTTATTTCAATCTAACTAAACCAATCACGAGGGCGGCTTTATATACCCTCACATTAGAAGTACCTAGAATGTTCTACAACATACTAGAATATTATCGAAAACAATTAACTTAAGAAAGGAAATGTACAGAGTTTTGTAGAGTGTGTCATTACTTTTGTGCCAACCCAATACTTGATCCGGTTTATTCTACATTCGTGGTATTAAGTGCCTGTTTGCAGCCGTGTAGAAATAGCTTTAGATCGTCTGTCAATCTCATCTCAGTATTTGTATCTGTGACATCTGTGTGTGAGTGTGTGTATCTTTAGTTAAGACATGTGATAAGTTTTTGTTTTTCCATGTTTAAAGCATTATAAATTATAATTCATAGAAATAATTTAATATCATGAAATAGTAAATATGTGCCTGATTTACGCATTAAACCCCGCTTTACAGACGTTCAAACCGCTATGATATCACGTATATTCAGTAGGCCAAAGGATCATCTGTTTTTTCAATTCATTATCCTTATACTAATAGTCAGTGTTGTCTATTTATACTTGAATCATCTTCAAGAAACATACAAGACTGCACAGTGGTCGGGAGAGCGATGTATATCTGAGTTAGCCTCGGTTAAATATCAATTAAGTGGTACGTAATTAATTAAATAGATTAAACTTAAAGCATTGATAAAACAAGTGACAGCTTTGCAACAAAGACTACTTAACGTTATGTTACTGTTTAAACACTTTACGTGTAGTTAAAATTTTCTTACTTTTTCAGTGGTCACAGACTACAAAAATCGAATAGATAAAATGCTGACTGAGGCCCAAAATGCTCATGACGCTGACAAGGAAAAGTTTAAGGACATCATGGAAAGCTGCATTGCTATGAAACAGCAAGCTACCATTTGTCAGGTACCTATAACCTAAACAGCGGACTTTCAAAGTAGATAAATATAAATTACTAGCTATTGGTAATGATAATATTGATAATGATGGTTTTATGATAGATAAATATTAGAAAATATTAGAGAAAGAGTTATAAGGTGGGTGTCAGTGTGAGCAGTGTCTCAAGGCAATGCATTTGCAAGGTAATTAGTCAATTTAGGCAACTTCTACACTGGTTGTTTACTATGAGAGGACATTGCATTGCAGGACTGCTAAAGTGCTAAGATACACCCGTACTACACCAAGGAATCCACACTGCTATCCTGTTAGCGGGAGTGAGAAAAAAATTATTCACACTCTCACTTAGAAAAAATGCAGTCATTTGTTAGCTACTCTATATTTGATTGGTGTTGTGTGGACAGTAGTAAATTACTTTTTTACATTTTTGAAGTTGTATCTATAAAATCTAAATTTTAAATTCCAGACCCAGTTTGAGGACCTGCAATTGGAATGCAAAAAAGTTAGAGAAGACTATGATAAGATATTTTCTAAACCTGATAAATTAAAACTTGGTAGATGAACTTTCCAAGTTATATTTTTATACATTTGTATACTTTTTAGATAAATAATAAATATTTCTTGTAAATATGTATGTGTTTATTTCGTATGAAAGGTTTGTACAAATTGTACACAAAGGGCAAAAATCAAGGAAATATTAAGTTTTCTAAGAAACTGTGATTTTTTAGTAGATTAGAGCAAGTTAAGTTATGCAACTTATGCATAATGAGACTATTTAGTAACAGTATTTTTTATTTATGTTGGAGTCGGTAACTAATTACCTAATTATAACACTTAAATAAAAATTCCATACAATAAATATCATAAACTATGCATTAAAAAGAAAACTAAAAATCTAACTCTAAAGAGTCCCTGAGGCATAGTGCTCAAGATGCTGGCAGCATTTCCTCGCTGAATTGCAATACTTATACATTGAGCGAGGAAGCTGCCAGCTCTTTTGTCCCCCGTAGAATCAGTCAGCCGCTTCGCCAAGTCCTTGTATAAAATCTGGGCGCCTGGGCCCCACGGACCGAGGGTCTCGACGCCAAAAGCAACAATGTTGTAATTGGCGTCGAGACCTCCGTATTTGCGTCTTTTATGTATTTAGTTGTATTTATAGTATGTAGATATTTAAAGGTACCTGCTTATTTTTTTAGCATTACAAAAAAAGTAATTGATTTTGATGTTATCATTCAATTTTGTTTGGAAAAATGTAGCTATTAGCTACTTTTGAAAGCCAATACATGTAAATTATAGTAGTAACAGCTATCTAAAGTGACACGCTGCCGCGCTTTGGTTAAAAAATAATAATACCTACCTTTTATTTACTTCGAGTACCGTTTTTGTGTGGATTTGTCATGAGGAAATCATTTTAGACATAGCTTTATAGAAAAAAAGGAAACTATTGTTGAAAATATCAAAATCGATTTGTTATTTAAAATTCCACTATGATTATCGTTGAAATACCCTAAATTATGTTCAAGATAATTAAATATCATAAAAAAAATCTAACTTTATATACATTGGGTGGGTTGACAATGTTTTAAAAGCTAAAGATTTTTTTTTCACGCACTGTAATCTGTGCTCACCTTAAATTTCGATTAGATTCTTTTGTCTAGACATTGGTACCGGGAATTTAGTTATCATAAAGATAAGAGAATAAAGAACAAGTCATAATATAAACATTCATTATTAGTACTCGGCACAATATGTATCTTATCAATTGCCTTGACTGCATTAATCTTTAGTCTTTCCACTCTGTGTATATGTACTCAGATGTAACTGCCACGTGGACAAGTAAGCCATAAAAATAACCCGCTCATTAAACGCCGGCATCTAATAAAATTACTGAAGAACACAAAGACCGCGAAGACGCATTTAATTAATTTGTCTAGGCCGAAACTGAGACCTTGGCTTCGCTCGGCCGAAATTGTGACTTTCAGATTGCGGTGCGTGATGAAAGCCATTCTATATTGTAGGTTGCTTAGAATGTGGTTTCTTATACTCTGGAATGAGATAGCGACCATTCCAGTAGGAAAGTTAGCAAGTTTGAAGATTTCCCATAGACATTTTGCTTCCTTTCCTAGTTTCCTACTAAAATGTTGGACGTGCTACAGTATTGAGGTACTGTTTACTCCTATGCCATGTCACGAAAAATGGGGTTGGGTTCCGGCACTAAGCAGTACTTTCCTCAGTCTGAAATTAAATGATTGCCATTGCTATAACACTTTATCTAGGCGTTTTGGTAGATACATGATGGATTTTGTATAGAAAATCAATAAAGCCAATGAGCATGCTGTAAAACGTTAAGGGCCTCCACAGACGGGAGACAAAACTGTTTTGTCTCCGTCGTATTTGTATGAAAAGTTGCGTCGCCTCGTGTGCGCACCTTCATACTAGCCCATAGACCGAGCGACGGAGACAAAACAGTTTTGTCTCCCGTCTGTGGGGCCCTCACTCTGTGGCGAACGAAACATAATAAACGTCTTCCCGTCGCAATAGTATCATAGATTGGACAGCGCAAGTAGCGCAACCGATTGGCATCTCGGCAGAAAATTTATCAAAAATTGATAGCGCTGACGTTATCGGAACCCCTGGGCTCGTAGCCAAGATATACAACTGTATTCGTTTTCATCCGTATGAGGAGGCACACTCAAAAGTTATGACAGATGGCGCCACCCTATTAGTCCATACGTGAGAGCGAGAAGATGATATGTTTTTTCTCTCTTTCACGTATGAATGACAGTGACATGCCTAGACACTTGCACAGGCGCCGCCTGGCGGGATAAAATGTCAGTATGCCTCCTCATTTGGTGCGACACGACAATTGCGTATTGTTCGCCACGCAGCGTGAACGATTGTACTCTTGATGATGGCCCTGTAGGCCTAGCACATGATTGCCGCGAGAGTATGTCGCCGCGAGATAGACTACCCGTCCTTATGTCATTAATACAGTTAGAAGAAGACGTGTGATCTATCTCGCGGCGACATACTCCCGCGGCCATCATGTGCTAGGCCTACTGCATAAGCTAAGCCTAACAAAGCAAGTTCTTAGTCCGATTTTTAATGGTGAAAAGATCGTGTCTTATCTGTTCTATTTGACGACCGTTCTGGCCTAGCGCGTAGTGACCCTGCCTGCTACGCCGCGGTCCCGGGTTCGATCGAATCCCGGTAAGGGCATTTATTTGTGTGATGAGCACAGATATTTGTTCCTGAGTCATGAATGTTTTCTATGTATATAAGTATTTGTATATTATACAGGGTGCCCGGTGCCCTCTTGGTGGTTAAAAGGTTGTCCATTAATTACCGGGCACCCTGTATATATCGTTGTCTGAGTACCTGCAACACAAGCCATCTTGAGCTTACCGTGGGACTCAGTCAATTTGTGTAAGAATATCCTATACTTAATATTTATCTTATACTTTTAAACGAGCAATTCTTGTATATTTATTTAATATCTGGACAACCGAGCTTCGCTCGGTTCTGTTTCGTATCCTTGACATGTGTCGCCATCTAGTTCAAAAATGAATAGTACCTACATCGAGCGAAAGAATTCTCAGCCTTAACAACACAACTACTCCACACGAGATGGCGCGCATTTCGCCACAAAAACTCAAATAGTGTATTTTCTATACGTTTTAGCCTTGACCTGTGTCGCCATCTAGTGTTTGCAATAAATAGTACTTACATCGACCGAAAGAATTCTGTCTTAACAGTACAACTACTGCACACGAGATGGCGCGCGAAGAAAAACGCATGAAAACTCGAAAATTCGCGTTTTCCGGGACCTAAGGATAAGTTAGACCGATTTTTCACCCCCAAAAACCCCCACATAACAAATTTCTGCGAAATCGTTAGAGCGGTTTCCGAGATCGTCAGTGTAAATAAATATATATATAAATAAATAAATAAATAAATAAATAAATAAATAAATAAATATACAAGAATTGCTCGTTTAAAAGTATAAGATTTAAACCGACGATCTCGGAAACCGCTCTAACGATTTCGCCGAAATTTGTTATGTGGGGGTTTTCGGGGGTGAAAAATCGATCTAGCGTAGCCTTAGATCCCGGAAAACGCGAATTTTCGAGTTTTCATGAGTTTTTCTTTCGCGGTAGTAAACGTAAAATATGGTCGTTAATTTCGCCGCGCGCGCATCGATTCCACTTAGCTCAGTCGTACGAGGTCGGTCTAATGTACGCAGATAGATCGTAGGTGTCAGGGTTTCGAATCCCGGCCAGAAATTAAATTTTTGTTTTTTGTCTTTTTTTAACCCCCGACGCAAAAACGACGGGGTGTTATAAGTTTGACGTGTCTGTCTGTCTGTCTGTCTGTCTGTCTGTCTGTCTGTCTGTCTGTCTGTCTGTCTGTCTGTCTGTCTGTCTGTCTGTCTGTGTGTGTGTCTGTCTGTGGCACCGTAGCTCCCGAACGGGTGAACCGATTTCGATTTAGTTTTTTTTGTTTGAAAGCTGAGTTAGTCGGGAGTGTTCTTAGCCATGTTTCATAAAAATCGGTCCACTATGTCGCGGTCGGGGGTTTTTTCAAAATTTTAATTTTTGTTTTTGTATTTATAAGAGTTTTTTTTTATCTAAAGACATGATATATTAAAATAGAACCGAGCGAAGCTCGGTCGCCCAGATATTTTATATTTATCTGTCGAGTCAACAAGTGATGACAATGACAGTAAGGTAAATTGAAACAAAATGTTTGAATCTGGTAACATCAGTTCCAGATTATGAGATTTGTAAACCAGCGTGGGGCCAGTACGTAACAAATTCTGTAAAGAAACCCCTCAATATCCAAGGAAGCATGTACATAACTAATAGTACATATCACATCCGACCTCCCTTAGACCATAAATTAAATATAACAAGATCATACCATCTCATACATTAAAATGCGACCGCCTACGAACGCGCTTACACTCCACCACACATAGATGGCGCCACAAAAAATGCCTTGTTGCCACCGATTATTTGTAGATTGGCATTAAGTGTCAATTCCGAGCCGTAAATCTCACAGAATTACAGTTAAACCAGAATGAGTAGTTAGGTCAAAAAGTGTGTCCACATGAGAGGTCATTGTTTGGGCTGGTGTCCCTCTCGCACTTACTGACAATGTCAACATTAAGCTAGGAACATACTACGCGGACGTCCGTCGTAAAACGACCGACACCGCGACCTATCAGTGTGCACGGAACAAAACATCCAGAGAGCCAGATTTCGATCGGACGTCCGTGCGCTCAAGGCCACGTCCGCGTCCGTCGACCGATAGTTTATGTGTATTTCCATTGTCCAGATTCCCGTCGCGGTCGATTTACGACGGACGTCCGCGTAGTGTGTTCCTAGCTTTATTCAGTGACGTCATCACTGCCATACATTGGGGATACCAGTCAATTTTCAAAGTTACTACCAAATCAAAATATTTTTTAATTATACAAATCTTTGATTTATTGGCATCAAAATAATTACATTATAATTGTTTCCAATTCTTTGAAATATATCGAAACCCTAGTTTGAATATAACACTAAAATAATATAAGAAGTTATAAAGTCAGGTAATATACAGATAAAAATACTACTGCTATGGTAACCTCATTAACACGTTCCCTGTGCATGTATCATATGTGTAATGTGTAGCATTTTAGGGTATACATGATACGTGCATGCATCATGGGTGATGCAGGACCCCTCGTGAACATAAGGCATCGCCAAAAATTGCACGTGTGAGCTAGATGTTTTTTAATTGCGTGCACATATTGGGTACGAAAACTTTGACAGAAAACACGTGCGTCCGGAGGACATTTTCATAATGTTGCCAGGTGATGGCTGTTTAAAAAAAAATCTTTTTTTATTTTAAATAACTAAACAATATTAATTATTTGCATTAATGTCACGTTATATTGAAAACAAAAGACTAATCAAATAAATTTGTAAACTGTGATGCAAGGATTCAACTAGATAAAGCTACAGGTTGTAGGTTGTCAGACGTCAAATTTGGTACTGGCAGTACACATTCTGCATTTTGAACTAGAGGCGGCAAAACCTGGTTCGGGCTATGTCTTAGTAAGTTTTTGCAAAGCCACGTAATCTCCAATTGTTTGATTCTGGAATCTTCAAGATAATCACGATTGATAAAGTATTTTATGTCATCAATAGTCCAAGGACGATACAGGTCCTATCACCAGAAATGTTAGAACCATCAATTTGCTCCAATTCGTCCATGATCTTATCTATCACTCCCTCTAAAATTATCTATATTTATTCATAAGTAGGTATATGACAAAAATTAACTAATCGTATTTAGTTTTGAAAGTATTTCATGATTAACATCCGTCATAACCAAACACTTCTGACAATTGACTAGGCATATTCATATACCAATCAAACTTTTGTGAAGCTTTCTTCCTTCAAAAAAATGGCATAAGCAAACGTAGGCCACATATATAAAAACAAAAAGAACGTCAAATTACTTAAAAATATGTATATAAATATAGAAGTGATGCACTTAGCAATGAGATGATACGTGCATGCATCACATTGTGGGCACTAGTTTAGAAGCCTATACGTGTGTGCATCACATGTGGGTCACTCGGAAAAATGGGAAAATAGGGAAAACGGTCGTCATAAAAGAAGTATTTATATATGTATAAACATAACAATATAATATACAGTTCAGAGTTAATTTACAAAAAAATAAAAATGCACGTGAGGAGTCAATTTCTGGCTGGCGGTTACACAGGGAACGTGTTAACACTGGCCACACGTGCGAGAGGGACACCAGCCCAAACAATGCCCTCTCATGTGGACCGTTTTCGCTAGTCTGATACGATCACCTTTCTGTCTCAGTGATAAGGTTCAATTTAGTATGGCAAAAAATGTGACTCCACAATCTAGTTTATAGTATATTTTTATTAGACATAAAACTTAAGTAACAAATAAATAATACATATCTAACTCTAAAAATAACAATAAAAAACAACTTAAAATTAAATTAAAAACTAAACTAAACTAAAAATAAACTAAAATACGTCTAAATATGGCCCCCGCGGCATGGTGCCAAAGATGCTGGCAGCATTCCCTCGCTGAATAGCAATGCTAATGCGTTGCGAGAGAAAGCTGCCAACTCTCTGGTCACCGGTAGTTTCTTTGAGCTTTGCGCTCAGCTCTTTAAAAACCTCACGGGCGCTTGGACCCCATGGCCCTAGGGTCTCGACGCCAACTGCCCTAAAATGGTATTGGTGTCCGAGACCCCGATATTTTGTCATCTTTTTTATTTCAGCCGCCTCCGCAGCTGCCCCAGCCCTGTTTGAGGTTCTTGGAAGATGGGAAGGTGCCAGTGTATCGACGCATGACAATCTAGTTTAATAATTCTAAATCTATGGTAAATCTATGTCAAAAGTGACACTTAACGCCATCTATGGCCGGCAACAGACAGTCTTAAAAATTCATAATCTTAAAAAAGATTTGTATGCAAACTGACAGTTCAAACTGACACTCTGTCAGTGTCAGTTTGCATAGAAATCTTTTCTAAGATTATGAATTTTTAAGACTGTCTGTTGCCGGCCTAAAAGTATAATCGAAAGCTACAAGACATTTTTTTTGTGGCGCCATCTATGTGTGGTGGAGTGTAAGCGCGGTCTTAGGCGGTCGCATTTTAATGTATGGGATGGTATGATGTTGTTACATTTAATCTATGCTTAGACTGGCGATTGGCCTGCGACCTGGGGTTTCGGTGTGTACGCCACACATATGCTCTTGTGGCACGGACGTGGACCGACTGGGACACCATGGATTATCTTGTCAAAAAAGTGCAGGCCGTTTTTCGAGACATGCGTCGCTTAATGACATTATCCGTCGGTCCCTTGCAACCATCAATGTGCCTGCTCTCCTTGAGCCGACTGGCATAATGAGAGATGATGGCAAGATACCTGATGGAGTGTCCTTTGTCCCTTGGAGTATGGGACGAATGTTAGTGTGGGATGCTACCTGCGTAGACACATTGGCACCGTCTCACCTCCAACGGACCAAGATAAAAGCGGGCGCAGCGGCAGAAAGTGCCGAAATTTTGAAACCTTGGCAAAGAATACCTTTTTGTACCTTCCCTTCGGTCGTGTTTTAATTTATCGCCAATCGTTTAGAACTCTTTTTCGCACTTGTATCGTAATATACTATTATGTCTAGTCCTCATTAAAAGGACCAGACTTATGGAGATTTGCAACAATAAAACAATTTTTTCCTGACCTGGCACAATAACTTGGTTATGGGAGAATATCAATTTTCACGCTTCGATAATTTTTTTAGAATATTGGGTCCCAAAATGCGCGAGCCCGTAGCGTAGCGTACCTACTTGCTACTTTTCACCTATGGTTAACCGCCACTGGGTAACTTGTGTGTTGTGTTAGGGTTTCCCCAAACCTATTGGGGCGATACAAGTGCGGAAAAGAGGAAGTTCGAAAGAGGTGGGGTGGCGATAAATTATAACACGACCGGGGGAAGTGTTTTAAATCCACACCAGTTAGGTACGAAGTTTCGACCTGACAAGAAATGAACCGTTTTGCGCACTAGTGCAGGCAAAAAGCACTAATATCTGTACTGAAATTGTACATTACGATACAAGTGCAGAAAAGAGGAAGTTCGAAACGAATGGCGATAAATTAAAACACGACCGAAGGGTGAAGAGAGGAGAGGGATACTCGTGTCGATTTAAAACACTTAAACTTTTCTGCACTTGTATCGTAATGTACTATTAGCTTACTTCAATGAACTGGCGAGTGAACACTAAATATACATATATCTTTAATAGTTAAGATTAGTAGTTAAGAAAAAACATGTTATTTGTAATTATTTATAGAAATAAACAGTTGTAAGGGGATGAAAACTCCGAGAGGGGTGGGGCGTGCGCGTGAGCGTAGTGAAAGGCGGCGTGTAGCAGACTTAGGCGTTTATTCAGCCAGTCGGCACTATGCTAAGTACTTAAACTAGGTATCAAAGGCCGTACAGCGTCCTTGAGGACAGCAGTCGAGCGCTAAGGGAGCGACGATAGATTTAGTCAAATGGTCCACCAAAGTCCCGATACGGTACATGAGGTGTGCACGAATTGACTCCTAACTATTTCTCAAATAAAACATTGTTCAGTGGATGAGGTCGTTATCCCAGGAAAAATCTTAATAGCGACAACTAACTTTGAAATGCGCCACAGCACAGCGACATCTATTGAGTTTTGTGTGTAACAGACAAGTTGATCTTAGTACCAACATTGGTGTTTGTTTTTTACATGTTTGACTACTTATTTACGATCTTTACATTTACTAGTTACTTCAGTAAAATATACAAGTTACGGGAACGGTGTTCCATGATTTAAATATTTAAACATCGGGGTTCAATATCACAATATTGATACCCGTGGCGCCATCTGTTGACGGACGGCCAAACTAACAATTTGACGAATTTTATCTAAGAATTACGTATTGACTTGATTACTATAAAATTCTAGGCACCCGTTAACATATGTTGCACTAGGTTTTAGAATTTTAAGTCTACGGGAACACTTAAATATTTGCTAAGTTCACTCGGAAAACCAGTACCGGTGGCGCCATCTAGTAGCGGCCGGTTAAACTAAGCTTGTTTGCACTGAGTTTATACGTTTTTGGTAAATGTTCGCGTTACAGTCTCCCCCTCTGGAACTGCAGTCGACCCGGCGCAGTGACAGGAAAGTCGACGTTGAGTTGTGATCGGCGTGGGAGCACGTCCGCGTTCATTTCCGGTTGCTGGTACAGGGGTAGTCTCTGGGTCTCCCCCTCTTCCATAAGACTGTAGGTGCGTTCCGTTGTGTTTGGCTACTCTGGGATGGGTTACAGGTTACCCATTACCCATTCACTCAGAAGGTGAGGCCAGTCCTGCTCGGTTCTGGGAATAAGGCTAGCGAATTCGGTGACAATTCGACTTCCGCTTCCAGGAGGGTTTGCTGAGCGTCCTTATACATACTGTCCACGAACCTCGGAGAATACCCGTCAAACAAGGGTTTCGTTCTCTTCGGCGAGGGCACTCCTGGCAAACTATACGCTGTCACCGGGTTCAGTTGATAGGGTACTGTAGCGTTCTCGGACGGCAGGTCGGCGTCGAATGGTAAAGCATGTTGAAGAAACGAACGCCTCGATCTCGTCTCTGGAGCGTTTCCCGTCACTGCCGATGCCGCTATGCCGTATCCTCTATCCGAGTCTGACCAGTACGCCGATGCAGCCCGCTCATCCTCTTCTTTCAACTCGTACGCGCTTGTAGGATTATCAACAAAGTGCCAAGTCATCTGTGGCAAATTGATAACCATGCCCGCATCCTGAAGAAAAGGTACCCCCAGGAGTGTACGTGTATCCCGTTTGCCGGGGAACACAATGAACTTCGTGGGGACGGCACGATCACATACCTTGACCATGCATCTAAGCTTTAAAACTTCTTGCAGTCTTTCCTCGCCATCAGCCAGTGTCACTCGTGCAGGTTCCACACTGATGCGGTAGCCACGCCTTTTCAGACAGGTATATAGTTGATAAGAGGCCACATTACTTTTGGCTCCACAATCCAGAAAAGCTGTCCCCGTGATGTCATCTATCCCAATTCCAATCACAGGCCTCTTGCGAATATCCATCGAGTCATCTTCAGCTATACCCGTGGCGCAGAAATCCACACGTTCTGTCTTGGTCACCTTCTTAGCTTCAGCACACTTTGGGCATTTACTCCGAACTACTCCCGGCGTTCCACAACCGTAGCAGGAAAAAATAGGCTGGGATGGAGATGGGACTTGTGTGGCCGACGTAGTTGAGGTAGTCGCTGAAGGTTCGGCTTTTGTGGTAACTCGGTTAGCTTCACGTGTTGCTGCATCCCTTTCCTTCCTGCGGCAGACGTCCTCTGTGTGGCCCACAATCCGACAGTAGTTGCACCGGATGCGCTCCTTACTCCTAGCTCGTGAGGATGGCTCGTCGTGCAATAGCAATTCAGCTGCCTGTGCTGCTTCGAGAAGAGAATCGAAACTCAAGACAGTTTCCCTTGGAACTCTCTCTTTTATACGTCTGTGTAGGTTCCCGTATACCATGTCGAGTTGATGAGTCTCTGACAGTGGTTCTGACAGCTGAGCAAACAGGTCGCGCTTCTTGGCTACAAACGTTTCCGTCAGCTCATGAGGTCCTTGATCAGTCAGGACGATCTGTTTAAATAGCATGTGCGCTGGCTTTTTGGGTGCGAATGCTCTTCGTAGCCTGCTCTCGAAATCCGCCCAGGTTCTCACAGAATCCTTGATACCATTCCACCATATGGCTGCGTCTTCCTTCAGGATTAGCGGTAAGCTACGTATTGCGTCGTTGTCGCTTATGTTGCCGACGTTTTTAAAACATGTAGCCGCCGTTAGAAACGTTTCCACGCAGACCGGATCCCTTTTCCCATCGTAGAAAAACGTGGCCTTGGCGAAGGAGCTGTGTTTCGTTGGAGGCGGAGCAGGTCGTGCAGCGCTAGTGATCACTCCCAACAACTGCTGAAATTGACCTTCAGTCATATTGACCGCCATCTCTACACTTTGTCGCAGAAGCTTTTTACGTCGTGTTTCGACAGTCATAAACACTGTAATGCCACGGCACGGCCCCACGTTGGGCGCCAGATGTAAGGGGATGAAACTCCGAGAGGGGTGGGGCGTGCGCGTAGGCGTAGGAAAACGACGTGTAGGGCTTACAGGTTTATTACAGTCGGCACTAATCTAATTTTAAAAGTGTGTTCTAAAGGCCGTACAGCGTCCTTGAGGACGGCAGTCGAGCGCTAAGGGGAGCGCGATAGTAATAGCCGAATGGCCCACCAAGGTCCCAGTACGGTACACGGGTGTGCTCGAATTCGACTCCTAACTATATCTCAAATAAAACATTGTTCAGTGGTTGAGGTCGTTATCCCAGGAAAAATCTTAATAGCGACAACTAACTTTGAAATGCGCCACAGCACAGCGACATCTATTGAGCTTTGTGTGTAACAGACAAGTTGATCTTAGTACCAACATTGGTGTTTGTTTTTTACATGTTTGACTACTTATTTACGATCTTTACATTTACTAGTTACTTCAGTAAAATATACAAGTTACGGGAACGGTGTTCCATGATTTAAATATTTAAACATCGGGGTTCAATATCACAATATTGATACCCGTGGCGCCATCTGTTGACGGACGGCCAAACTAACAATTTGACGAATTTTATCTAAGAATTACGTATTGACTTGATTACTATAAAATTCTAGGCACCCGTTAACATATGTTGCACTAGGTTTTAGAATTTTAAGTCTACGGGAACACTTAAATATTTGCTAAGTTCACTCGGAAAACCAGTACCGGTGGCGCCATCTAGTAGCGGCCGGTTAAACTAAGCTTGTTTGCACTGAGTTTATACGTTTTTGGTAAATGTTCGCGTTACATAATCACCGAGGGTTCCGTACAAACTTTCAATAGTTGAATCATCAAATTCCTACATAATACATAATACTTTAATATATAATTTTATGTCTAACAACTTCCAACGAAAAGATTATTCGACTTCAATAGTTTACGACATGTCGTAAGGACGCTCCTGAACCGGCCTCATTATATAGGAAAAACGCGATGTAGGAAATGAGCGTCCAACGTACAGCGACATCTATCGGAAAATTAAGTAAACTAATGTGCGCGAGCTAGTATGACAGATGATTTTCATGGGATAATTATTTATTGCGTGAACCGATTTTAGCCATTTTTCCTCTATTCGAAAGCAGATACTTTCAGTGTTATTCTGTAAACTAACCTAACCACAAAATTAAAATTTTGAAAAAACTCCCGACCGCGACATAGTGGATTTTCATGAAACATGGCTAAGAACACTCCCGACTAATTCAGCTTTCAAACAAAAAAAACTAAATCAAAATCGGTTCATCCGTTCGAGAGCTACGATGCCACATACAGACACACACACAGACAGACAGACAAACAGACAGACAGACATACACACAGACAGACACGTCAAACTTATAACACCCCGTCGTTTTTGCGTCGGGGGTTAAAAATACAGGTACAATAAACACCCGCAAGGGTGCTGAAATTGAAAATGTAAATCTGAAAGGGTTTTTTTCTACTTGTCGACTGTAATCTGTCAATTAGGCCACCACGTGGCCACCACAGACTAAACTATAAGTGCTAACTTTTCAGTGTTGCATACTCTGTGGCAGTTCCGACTCAATTATAATAAGCTCATTATAGTTGACTTTAGTTAACTGTAATAATTTCAAAAATAGAACTTCATACATTTTCTGTACTAATTTGCGATACCTGGCAAATTTTCCTGCATCTGAAACACATTTTTTTTATCTGTCGCGTTATCAGCCAATCAGAGACGGTTATTACAAACAATTGGTTGCTAGGTAATTCGATGTTGATACAACGGTGAACGACTCTATTAACATTAATTTTAACTTGCATGAATGATGATATTTCCGTCCATTGATGATGAAGATGATGACTCATAGAAAAAGTATTGTATACAATAGTGATATAATTAAGCTTTTCACTCTCGTACCGTACTATTAGGCCACTCAGCAAGCTTCGTGGCCTAAACATGGTACTCGACTGAAAAGCTTTGTATTATATCACGATTGTATAAAATACTTTATTTATTTATTTGGTGCTTGGGTGGTGCTTGGTGAGGGTCAATCGGCCCTCGCTAGGAGTACGGGCGGCCGATTGAATACTATTATAAATAAAAAAAAAGTTTTCAAGATACGTGTACGATTTTATTTTTCCTGTGATATTCATTATAATAGCTATATTTGGTAAAAAAATCATCAATTAAACTTCGGTGATAAGGGGGGTTTTTTTTTACATTTTCCTCAAAACACTGTTTCTCCACAACAAAAAAATATAAAAAATAGTTTTGATATGTACAGTTTGAGCTCTTTCATGTTCATAAGTATTCCAAATTTCAAAGCGATAGCGTAAGTAGTTCTCGAGATATTTAGTAATGTGACAGACGGACAGACAGACAGACGGACAGAGCGGCGCCATAAGGGTTCCTTTTGTACCTTTTTGGTACGGAACTCTAAAAATATTTATTCATAAATTTTGTTTCTTCCTCACAAGTGTGTTGAAAATCGTCGTATGGAATGTGTGCATTGACCATTACACTTTATCGGTTCTTTTATGCGCGCGCACAATGCCGCTTCGTGTGTGAGGGAAGCCGCGGGCATTAGGGGCAAAGGGGGGTTCCGAATTGAACATTTGTGGCAAGTGTTCGGGCCCCAGTCAACCTAGCACACTTGAATTTCTTTGCACTCTTGTGGATAAAATGCATCTTTGTCATTCGTTTTTGAAGTAGCAGGTTCGGGGCCCATTCAACTGTGAGAACCTCTGCTACAGATACAGCTACCTATAAAATATATACATTTACAAACGCCCTTTATGTATTATAATTTTATAAATGTTAATAGGAGTGACACGGATTGCGCTGACGCGCGGTCTACAGCGGAAGAGCTAATTCGTAGCCCTATAATCTCGCACGTTTTTTACAACGCCGACAAAGTGATCCCGGTCATCCTCTTTTTTGTTTAAGTAGATAAACAAATTTCGCTCCGCACATTTGCTTGAGTCAACAGACGACGGTTACGACTTCCGATATGTGATTGCTTGCTTGATAAATGACGGCCAATAGGTACTTAACTGTTGACATATTTTTACATAACTGCCGACCTATATTTTTTTGCTACGAGACTTTTAATCTGTCTACACTGGAAAACTATTTACACAAGTAAGTAGCTATATAGGTTTAAAAGGATGTTTCCTGAACAGGAGCGTCAGGAGCAATAACTTATGTTGTAAGCTGTATACTCCTCCTCCTCACCTACTGATATTTGGCCAGAAATTTTAAAAATAGCTTATATAGTAGGGTTACTTACTGATTAGCCTCATATTAATCTAACTTTTAATAGTGATTTATTTATTTTACTTTTTTTTTTTTATATATAGTTTAAGAGGGTAAGTATATTTAATTTTTAATAATTTATCATCACTAAATCATTTTTGTTTTCTAAGTACATATAATGTAGAGCGAAATGAAAAAATTCCGAAATAGACTTTAGAGCGGCGCGAGGCACTAGCGGCATGGCAAGAAAATCAATGCCGATAAATTAAGTTACATTTGCTAGAATTGATATACTACATACATATTTAATTGAGATTGATTATTATCTTATTACTAAAATAAACAAAAACAAAAAATATTGACGCTCCGATAGGATTTTATTTATAGGTAGGTATTTTAAGTAGGTAGGTAGGTATAATTCTTACTTACCTTCTAGAGTAGGTTGTTATATTGTTACCTTCGTTATTACATTTAGAATTACCATATAAAAAATGAGCAGGAATAGGAACATTAGGAACCATCTATGTCGGGCAAATAGTTATGAAAATGAGGAATTTACCTACTTTCCTAAAAAAATATGGTTTAAATTTCTCGCTGTACGTATTTGGGAGAGTTAATGTACAATTTTAAGCACAATTGAATCTAAGTATATACTTATATAAGTGCAAAAGCGCAATAGCCGCAGCAAATAAGCAAAAAAATCCTGCAACAAATAAAACATCTAGACAACCGGTTGGAAAACAGGAACCTGAATCTACGAAGTTAGATTGCTCGCTGAAAATGTTACTGATTTACCTATTCTACTTACTAAAATCTCTACTTACGTTTCAGTCTATCGTTCATTACCAATGCAATACCTACCTGAATATTTATTATTGCATAACTGTAACGTATTGTGTAGGTACCAAAAAGTACCAAATATAGGAAACAGAACGCCATCATCAATTTTTCTTACGTAACAAGTAGTACTACGTACATGTACATAGAGGTTTTGTAAGTATCTATAAGGAAAACAGTACTTTCATAATGGGGTCTCCGAGTCTGAGTGCATCGGAGCAGCTTAATACACAGCCCGCTTGGAATAATTGACGGTTGTTCGGGGACAATGCGTATTATATGGTGAAGTGGTTCGGGGGCAGCATTGTCGACGAATGTGGGCGCCGCCCTCGGCGGGCTGGGCGTGCAGCACCCCGCCTCGCGGCGCCCGTGCGGCGCGAGCGAGATGCCGCTACTCTGCGGTCGCATTAGAGCGAGAGGGCGCGAGCGAGGGCGGAGCGACCCGTCGTCGCATCTGCCGGCGTCGCCCCTGATCCCGCTCATTCGTCTCTCGTTTAGCGTCTGCTATGTAAACGTGCCTTGTTGTGAATCTAAACAAAATCAGTCAGTCGTCGTTTTGTTGTCGAGAGAGTAGTGCGTTGAGGGTTCCGCGTCCGCGGGTTTAACATGTTGTGCCAGTGAACGTGGTCCGACACGATGCACGCGTTGTTCGGCGAACAGAGCCCGTACGCGTACCGCGGAGGCGCCGCCGGAGGGTACTCGGCCAGTGTCACCCCCTATGCCTACGAGCAATACCGGTATGGATACGGTGCTCCTTACCTCCATCCGCACCAGCAGCATGTCGGTGCACCCAAAGACATGGTCAAACCGCCTTATTCCTACATAGCACTTATTGCGATGGCTATACAGAACGCGCCCGATCGTCGTATTACCCTCAATGGAATTTATCAGTTTATCATGGAGCGTTTTCCATATTACCGTGAAAACAAACAAGGATGGCAGAATTCTATAAGACATAATTTAAGTCTAAACGAGTGCTTCGTGAAAGTGGCTCGAGATGACAAAAAACCCGGTAAAGGTAGTTATTGGACGTTAGATCCAGACTCCTACAACATGTTCGACAACGGATCATATTTGAGACGACGGCGTCGTTTTAAAAAGAAAGATGCCTTGAAAGAGAAAGAGGAAGCCCTAAAGCGGCAGCAACAGCTGCAACAGGCACAGGAGGCGCTGGCCGCGCAAGAGGCACTTAGCGTGTCCGACGTGACGGGGCAGGCGCGCGACGTGAAGCCCGACGTCAAGCCGCGCCTTTTCGAATGCCGGCCCAAGCGGGAACCCGGCGCGGATTGTGCGCGCTACGATAAGCCGACGGACTCCCTGGACGACTACAGTGAGCCCCGGTTACCGCCCTCCGCCGTGTACTGCTCGCCACAGCCGTACGCGCTGGCGGCGGAGGAGTTCCGAGCGGCCGCGTCGGGCTGGTACGCGGCGCCGGAGCCGCCAGCCGAGCAGCTGCCTCCGGCGTTCCGAGACCTCTTTGAGCCTCCGAGTTGCCAGCTTGCTGGCTTCCGAGGGTCGCCTCCTCCCGACGCATACCGCACATCACCACCGCCTCATCACCACTACCGCGCGCCGGCGCCCTCCTACTACCATCACCAAGCGTGCGTGGCAGCCGCACCCGCACCCGCTCACAAGTCTTACTGAGACATCGCATCCAGGTGGGATATACCTTGTTTTCACTTTAATTTACCGCCCTGCGATTTTTCTTTACGATAAACAGACAGTTTTGGCGATCGCGAATTGGCTGTGCGAGTTACATGGTTTCTCTCCTGGTGGCCAGTGGCCGGGGTCGGCGTGGCACACTGGGGCAGCACCGTGACGTGGTTGTGGTTTGCAGGAGGCCGGCATCACACGGCGCCGAACGAATTTAGCTGCGCGTCAGTTCCAGCACGGATAAATATAGCGCAGTAGCCGGAGATGCCGCGGAGGCAAGTGGCGGCGCGTCGATAACCACTGTTTACACGTCGGCGGCCGGCCCTGCCGCCTCCCGCTCCGTCCACACCTATAGGTACGTAGCCGAGGATCTCATCTGTGTACGAACTACAAGCTGTAACAATAAGAGCCCCTTAATGGTGTGCGTACACAAGAGTTATGTGTGAGCGTTGCGTGCTCGCGTCTAGCTAACTAGTCTGATGTATCACGGAAGTTCAAGACGGTTGTTGTGATTAGCACTAGACAAGTAGACATAGTTTACATACGAGTACATCTATGGACTAGGTTGGGTAGTTATGGGTTATGGGTATTTCATTAAACTATTACTACCGGAACAAACTTGGGTAGATAGTGTAGATACCTTGTTACAATAGGTACAATCTACGTTATAGCAAGAGGTCATACACGCTTCCGTCTTAAAAACACTGGAGTGTTAGAGCGTTTTCACACTATCCGACCCGATAAGAAGGATACTAAAGGCAGATGTCAAAGATGGCGCCCTAAAATATAGGATAGGTACTACATCCGATATCGGTAACAGCTGGAATGTTTGTTTCCCACCGACGTAATATTAAACCGGTGCCTATTATTGACTTTTACAGCTAGGTATTTATTTAGTAGATACCTACTTAAATACTTACTTACTAATGTCCCGTCGGAACAATATAAATCCAATTGCGTTTTCAATATAAAATACGGGTTTACTATTTCCAGCAACCCTTTTTAACTACCTAGTGTCCTTCTAAGTGTAACATATCATAACTAAGGTATTACCTATTATATTAATCTAATGTTTACTTGTTGCAACGTTCGACATGATCCTTATAATCCACCAAAGTTTAGTGTTCTCGTTCGTTAATATGTATTCATGTGTCTCTGTACTTCTCTTATGAAGTTATGATTAACAAAAAAAAACTAAATCAAAATCGGTTCATCCGTTCGAGAGCTACGATGCCACAGACAGACACACACACAGACAGACAGACAGACAGACAGACAAACAGACAGACAGACAGACAGACAGACACGTCAAACTTATAACACCCCTTCGTTTTTGCGTCGGGGGTTAAAAAGGATTTTTGCAGAAATTTATAATTCTTGAACTTAACACCTTTTTCATCTTTTTGCATCAGAAATGCGTGGTTAAAATATTTCTGGTTCCTCAGGTTACACTTATAATTAAACGGAAAATACCTAGTGCCCGACATTTTTTTACAGAATCTATATGTACCTATGTATGTAGGGTAGGTACCAATTTACAGACCAATGTACCTACTTACTAAGTTTACGTATTTGACACATGATTTTATTTAAAAAGTCTTTATTCTAATAGGTTTGGAAAATGCATGAACATTTAGGTAACATCCGAGTCCCGGGTCCGAATCCCGGTAAAGGCATTTATATTTGTGTAGGTAATGAGCATTGAGCACAGATATTTGTTCCTGAGTCATGGATTTTTTCTATGTATATAAGTACTAGCTTTTGCCCGCGGCTTCGCTCGCGTTAGAAAGAGACAAAAAGTAGCCTATGTCACTCTACATACCTTCAACTCTCTCCACTTAAAAAATCACGTCAATTCGTCGCTCCGTTTTGCCGTGAAAGAAGGACAAACAAACAGACACACACTTTCCCATTTATAATATTAGTATGGATTAAGGATTTATATATTATATATATCGTTGTCTTACAACTGTTGTTGTTGTTGTTGATTAGCTTACCATGGGACTCAGTCAATCTGTGTAAGAATGTTCTATAATATTTATTTATTTAATATCGTTATCATCGCGGGTCAAAATTTGAAGGAATTTGAGAGGCGGGCCAGGGGGCCGATTTTTGAGTCTCACGGCGTTCGAATTCAGAAAATTGTCACTGAAAATAATAGGCAATTCACCTTTTTCAACCGGTATTTTAGTGACAGTGAGACTCAAAAATCGGCCCCCTGATTTACACCAAAAATGCAATGCGTTATTTACAGTGCAGGCCATAGCACACACTATTTTGAAGGATCAGTTGCGGGCCGGATAAAATAAAACCCTTTCGCGGGCCGGACTTGGCCCGCGGGCCGTACTTTGCCCACCACTGGTATATGAAAATGAAAATGAAATGAAATATTTATTTTTCAAGTACTTTGCCCACCACTGGTATAGATACCTACTTGTAAGATTCTCTAATAGTTTTGAGATTTCACTAAAAATGTACTTAACTACATATAAAGTAAGTACCTACCTAATAAGTATATTGCATAGGTATGGAACCTAGGTAGTTTATGATTGTACACTACGTTTTCATAACAATACGTCAATTGAGCATTTCTTTTTTTTTTGCCACTTTTATGAAGTGTGCTATTTTTGAAAAAAAAATGCTATTTCTACTCAGAATTACTAGCCTTTTCAATTCTAGTAGTTAAAAAAATTGTCCCATACGATTTTTTCTTATTTTGTTGCCATTTTCCGTACATGTTGTATGGGGTAACAAAAGAGGAAAGTAACAAAAATGTATGGAAATTCTGGGACACTTTTTGTCTCCCATCAGTGAGATTGAAAGTACTCGTGATTCTGAGTACAATTGACCTAAAATTCCTTAAAACAATAAAAAAAAAAATATTGGCAAAAAAAAAAAAATGCTCAACACACTACGCAGATAGGATACCTGCGTATAAAAGTTTAATTTGAAAGTATACACTCATAGATGTACTTACCTAGTTCCTAGCAATACGTTCGCTCTAAGTAGGTAAGTACTTCAGAATGTTGCTTTTTGGTGCGGATTGTTTATAGCTACCTACCTATAGATAGTGTCACAAATAGTTTGCCACGACATTAGGTAGGTATACTTCTAGTGCACATGTATTATGTCGATGCCAACATACATTATACTTTACGATAATACATACTTATAAAAATTATCAGCGCTATAAGTTAGTTCTTTGGATTATTATATGTCAGCCACATTGAAAATTATGCACTCAGGGTGGCTAGCCGAATGGCACAATCGCTCACGAAACGCTCACGAAACGAAGCGCTAGTAGATATCTATCTCTATCGCGCTTGCGTATTGGCGCGACAGAGCCAGCGGCGTATCGCTTTCGTTTGGCGTCGGAGAAATGCCATTCGGCTACGGGGCCTGGACCCTATTTAATAAAGTTTACTATCCAACAATTTTGTGAAAAATTACATATTTGTTAATGAAGTTATTTAATTACCTAGTTAAATGTAAGGTCTATAGAAACATTTGGAAATGATATATCAGGTGGGTCCTGTAACAAAAGCAAAAAATTTAACTGTAGGCTATATTCCTTGTACGGTCAGCCAAAAAAGTGGCTGATTGTACCTACTGATCAACATTTATTAAGCGACTTTAAAAAATAACTTGTATTTTTATTTTTATCACTCTTGAAAGTTTTTCCTAAAAGGTAATGTAATGTAAGTATTACGAATTTCGTTAAGTCCAAAGCGTGACAGACAACTAATATTTATTTTGTACTTATAAAAAAAAAAGACTTCATAATTTTGGTACTCCCTGAACAAATGTTGGCCAGTTTACGCTTTTCTTTTCAAGCATAAAATATTGATCAAAAAAGCCATCAGTTCTGTAGTTAAATATTTTTAATCGAAACAAATGACATTGTTTTCCTAACGCAATACTTAGTAATTTAAAAAAGTAACAAATATAAAATAAAAACAGTGCCTAATGCCTATTAGGCCGTTTTCACATTATCCGATCCGATATCGGGTGTCGGACCGACATCCTACACCCGATAAACGCTTCCGATAGTGTCGGATGTCGGTCCGATAAAACGCATTGTTCCAAATCAATGAAGTATGATTTTGTATCAAAAAATATTTTTAATTTTTTTTTGTATTTAATAATTATACGCACTACATTTCAAATATTTTATTGTAAAATTTAAATAACGATCATAAAAATACTCAAGAGTGGCAGCTAAAATAAATAATTTTACATTTAACTATATCTACTAAAAGATGAAAAAAATAGTATCCGCAATTCGGACCGATGAATACCAATCTTTTTTTTTCAACAGAAATTCATCATTAACAACTGTTTAATAGACGCCATTTTTTGTCACGCACACTACTACAAACGTATACCTACATTATATACGCAAACATACAAATATTATCGGCCGACAGCTGGCGGGGGGTCCGGTAAGGTAACTGTACACTATTCCGGGATAGTAAAATGTGGTACATTATTCCGGGATACTTTGGTTTTTGTCGCAAACTAAGGAAACTATCAGTAAAATCATAATTTAACGCAGTATTTTATTAACTATAGATCAAATAGAACCGAAAAAGTCGATTTTCGAATATGTATCATATCTTTTGAAGCCGTGAGGTACCTCCAAACGCGTCAGTCGCAACCACGCAGTGGTTTCTATGGGCGTGTTTGACGGTGATGCTAACGCGGCAGCGGAACTTCTTAAGGGTTTACTGTGATGCGGGTAAGTTTATTTATATTAAATTTGTATCATAATTGTCTTATAGATATTAAAAAACATTTATATCATCTTTTCAAATTAATTTAATGCATATTTTAATTAAAATACCCGCTCCCGGAATAATGTACACCATTTTGACGCGGTGTACATAATTGCGGGAGTATCACGGAATAACGGAAACACAGTCTACAATGTTTTTATGTTTTATTACTATTTGCGGTGAAGTATATTTATATATTTGATGTAAATATATTGAGTAAAGATTTCAGATTTATAGTGACATAATTACGGCACATATATTTTTTAGATTTTAGTCTCATAATTGAGTACGAAATGTATACTCGTTGAGTAATACGTGCGAAATATTGGAGTGTGGCATCGACATTAAATTTGTTTTATTTCATAAAATTAAAGCACAAAGGTTACTTATTTCGATGTTTTGGGTATAATCTTCCAATGTACTAAGAAAAAAATCTCGTTTGTCTTTTAATATAGCCTTCGTTTTGACTGCCGTAATTAAGTACACGACTTTATATGAGTGTATCTTATTCCGGTATGCCCATATAAAGTGTATTAAAATATAAAAACACAAAATAAGGTATAGAGACCCGACTATTATTATGTTTTTAAACTTCCTTAGCTAAAAATCTTTATACCGCACATTGGTTTGTCCGTCAGTCAGTCTGTCCGTCTACGATTTAGCTCAATCATTATTAGTACTAGAAAGCTAATATTTACATGAGGATAATACAGAATAGGATAGACATATATAAATATAAAATAGTACAAATTCGTCGGACAGTTAATCTGTGTAAGAACGGCCTATAATATTTATTGAGTACTATTTATTTATATATGCATACTTGAATAACGTATCACCACCGTATATGTATACGGTGTAGCTCAGTGATCACCAGTAACAAAAAACTGAAATTTTCACGAGTACCTTGCAATTGTTATAACCGGCAATAGCTTCTGGATTGAAATTAAATTTTGAAAAAATAAACCCCGACATTGTGAAGTGTTTTTCATCAAACATGGCTAAGAATATTCTTGACTAATTCAGCTTTCAAACGAAAAAAAACTAATCTAAATCGGTTCATCCATTCGTAAGCGATGCCTTAGACAGACAGACAGTAAAACTTATAACATCCTGTCATTATATCATACAATCGTTATATCATGTTTCCCATCCCACCCCAACCCATCAAAATATTGCCAATTATAAAAAATACACACTGTATGTATAAGCATCTATTAAAACGATATGTGCATTTACATATTTATGTAAACAACATTTTTAATTCATTTTTAGGGTTCCGTACCTCAAAAGGAAAAAACGGAACCCTTATAGGATCACTTTGTTGTCCGTCTGTCCGTCCGTCCGTCTGTCAAGACCCTTTTTCTCAGGAACGCGTGGAGGTATGAAGCTGAAATTTATATCAATTACTCAGGTCTACTGTCCCTTGAAGCTGTGAAAAAATCAAACTTCTAAGCCAACGCAATCAAAAGATACAGCCGTTTATGCCGCAAATTTTCGACACTTGCAAGGGAATCAAAACCTACAGGGTGCTTCCCGTGAACTCAGAATCTTGAAATTTGGTACGAAGCAACGTCTTATAGCATAGATAAAGGAAAAATTACGAAAACCATAAATTTTTAGTTACATCACATAATATATTTTTTTTTAATAATTTTAACCTTACTACTCATTTCCTCATAAACGCGTAGAGGTATTAAATTGAAATTCATACCAAATACTCAGGTCTATAATACCTTTAAGCTGTAACAAAATCAAACTTCTATGTCAACGCAATCAAAAGAAACAGCAATTTAAGCTGCATATTTTGAAACTCGCAAGTACTCGCAAGGGAATCAAAACCTAAAGGGTACTTCCAGTCGACCTAGAATCTTGAAATTTGGCATGAAGCAACGTTTTATAGCACACATAAAGGAAAAATTCCGAAAACCTTAAATTTTTAGTTACATTACAAAATATATATTTTTTAATAAATATAAACTTATTACTTTTTTCCTCATGAACGCGTAGAGCTATCAAGTTGAAATTCATATCAAATGCAGGTTTGTACGGAACCCTCGGTGCGCGAGTCCGACTCGCACTTGGCCGGTTTTTTTTTTAGTTCATGTGCTCTGCCTACCCCTTTATGGGATACAGGCGTGATTGTATGTATGTATGTTGTATGGTTTTTTACATTATGCTTCAAGAACGTCGACTTTAAAGGTATCCCGTAATTACGTACAACGACTCCCGGAATTGAAGCCATATATGCCAAAAATGTCGGAAGCGTCTTGCCGATATCGGCAGTTCGATGGTGCCTCGGACAAAAACTGTCGTAGGATAGTGCCATCTGGATTAAATCCGCAATTTTTGCGTTTTATATCGTTTTTTAGTAATAATGATCTATCAAATACATAAATAAAGACCTGGAAGCGCATAAATCTTACATTTTACATCCTTCCTACATCCGATATCGGATCGGATAATGTGAAAACGGCCTTACAATATATGTACTACTTATCACTCGGTGTCGGTAACTGCCGGCACCGTGTTCCACGATCTGTCCCACTAATTAGACACCCAACACCAACACACAACAGATACATTGTCGGGGTAGAATTTATTGTTTACAAATGTGAAATCTTGGAAGTGATAAAAACTTTGTGTAGACAGTAGGTAGAACCCGTTGTTCGTGTCAGCTTAGCTAAACAACGGAGCGGAACTGACCATATGGTGACCAAGTGACGAGAGCGGCCCTGGCCATGCGTTTTTTGTTTGCTTACAGATAAACTTACTTACATTTATTTTGAGAGCCACAAATTATGGAATAGATTTGATAAATATTTAAAGGCAAATTCTCGTGATGAAGGGAATGGGGTTGGAATTTTTTAAATGTCAATAGCGACATTAGGTAATACGGATAATTAAGTATGATAAGTAGGTACCAGCAGTCAGATATATGTATATAAACTATTCATTTTAATGATGGGCTCAAAATAAACGTTTGTTGACCTACGTAACATTTCAAAGTGCCTATATGTATTAACTAGTCCTATGGTAGATAGTAATTTAAACACTACATGAAATATTAAACATATCCCTACATCACTTATGCTACCAAATGTAGCGTTTATTATTGTTAAATGCAATTTTTATCAGATAAAAGCAAAAAATCTGCCCAAAGACTCGTAAGTTGTTTGGGTCAGGTCGGGATTTATTGGTATTAAGCTTTCTTTCACGGCTTTGTTATGATAATTTATGTTACGCCGGACGTTATTATGTAGATACCTTTTTATGTCTTTCACAAAAAATATAAATAGCGATTATTTAATAATTATTAGTACCTAAATAAGAATTGGTGATGAATCCTGAAAGTAAAGTAAATATAACAATGAATATAAATACTTTTAATTGATCATTATTAAAACTATTATCTAAGTAATTTAACTAACTTTTATTAGTCTTTAACTAGTCAAATCATATTTTTTTATTGTCACAGGTTTGACGGAATAAGAAGACGGGAGGCATGCAGCAGGGAGAAACGATACAATAGTGGAAGCCATAACAATGTGATGGACTGAAATGTGCTATCTTTCAGTGGACCTCGTGACTGACCAGTGAGACAGATAGTTCCGTTACAGCGAACTACATAAATATAAAATTAGCATTATTGTGAAATCTCTACTTCTCAAGAGAACGTTCATAATTCAAGGAGTTAGTATGTAGGTATGTATATTCGTTCACCAGTGACTTATTTAAGGTAGAAAAGGCTACAAATGAATTTAATTGTATTGTGACAACCACTCTTCTTGATTGGTAATTTTATTTGCGTATTAGTGTAAATACGTACCTAGGTAAAAGTACACGATTCACATGTATTCTACACCTATCTTAGCTAGCTCGTCTGATACTTGTTCTAGTCTGTTGATTCGTCTTTTCTGTGTAATGTCTAAAACATTGGTTATTGACTTATATATATATACACTTATTCACTTTTAGAAATAACTATTGAGAAATATTTTGACATGCACACTCATTAGCGTGTAAGTTTAGGTAATTTTTTTGGCTTTAATATTTGAAATATTTTTTTATTTATACATATTTTGAAGTATGGACATGTGTAGGTACTTCATTACAAAGGTACTAGATAAAAACCACCAAAACCACCCGTAGTGTTATTTTTGTAGCGGGTATTTATGAACGGGATTCCCATCCGGGAAATAAATATGTGATGGAATGGATTAAAATGAAATTAATGTGAATATTTACACTATTTAGATTTCCGTCTCTTATTTTGTCCAAAAGGAAGAAAACATTGGCGCTATCCATAGAAACTTTTGTAATGTGTTCATTTTGTCTCCGAGTACGTATGTACTTAGTACCAGATAGGTAAACCTAAGCTTAACCGCGAGAATATGTGTGCCATAACCGTAATGTATTATGAAGAAAATCATGAGGGTAGAACTAATTGTATGTAATATAATATACTACTAGTAGAAAATGATTACGATTGCTACAGATTGTACGTTAATTGCAACTGTGTAGTACAACACATTAGTTAGTGGAAGGTGGCATAACTCTAAGTAGGCAGTTCCCATGGAATAGATAACTTTAAGGAACCATATAGTTATGAATTTATATATAAATAAAATTAATTTAGTCACATAGTTTAAGTAGTTCATTAGATCTAAGTCAATCATAAAAGCCTGAAATTGTTAGTGCTTTGCTGTCCTCTCTTCGTTACCAATAAATAAATAAAAAAATAATAACCGATAATAATCATACCTTAGGTACTTTGAACTTTACCTGAATATGTCCTAATATAAAAATTTCAAAATACAGTGTGTTACCACCATGCGGGCATTTATTTAATTTGATAATAATACTTATGTTCCATTAGCAATTGTTTGTGTATATCAGCAAATCATAGTTATTTAAGTTAATTGCACAATTGATTTTCCAAATTAAATTTCCATTTGCCTACCCCTTTACGGGATACGGGCGTGATTGTATGTATGTAATTTTCCAAAATACGCACATCTAATACAGCATGATATACCTATGTAATTACTCTCATAGCTACTGCTCACAAGCTGTCAAATATTACACTTATCTACTTGACAACTTAATGCTGTAATTATATTTTGTCAATTTTTGTTAGAAAGTTTATAAAGTCAATTTTGTTCTATTATGGTTGAGTTAAATAAAGATTATGCTACTTTAAAAAAGCCATGTTTTGTAACATACTTAATAATTCGTCAAAATTTGAAACTTATTTATTTGATATTTATTATAATATAATTAAATGACGAAATAGTCAACTGTCAAAGGTTTACCAATTCTTAGCTTGCTTGGGGATTCAGTTTAAAGTTAATCCAGTATACAGGAAATAAAATAAAAAGGACATTATTTGTAGATGTCTTTACTAGGTTAAAGAAGTATGTGCATAATGTACCAAATAGCTTTCAATATACTGTAAAATACTTTCACAGACCCTGTCCAAAGAGAACAGCACTGTCTCGACTACTTCCGACGTTCCGACGACTTCAACTTTTTCCAATTATTTATTTACGCACTTTTTCCATATCATCCTTACATTTATAAAAATTATAAACTTTTCTCAGGTAATAACTAATTATTAAGGAATAATTCGTCATTCACTGGAACTTTTATTGGACTACCTACTTAAGTTGGCTTTTGAATTTGTGATAATTATCGTAAATGTGTGTACATAAATGTATTTAAACAATAAATGTTTATTTGTATTTAAAACGCTGTAGATCACTTTTTTATATTTTTCCCGTAACCCCGTCAGTTAGTCCACCTATAAACGCAGAGAAATCTAATTGTGACTTATTTTTTTTTATTCATATCCATTTTTTATAAATGGGCTTACTGATGGCCACAGACTAGCCGAGGCAAAGACGTGGCCTACAATGGAGCGAGGTCGCCCAGAAGGTGGCTGCCATATCATGAGTTCTCTATAGTATGACAATAGCAAATCAAATGGCCTAGTGCTTCGTAATTTTTATTTTACGATATCGCCACCAATACTCTAAGAATCATATTTGCGATTATGGAATTCATCGACCACCTCCTTTTAAAAAGTGAAGTGACAGTCAATCACTAAGTTGATATTACCCCTTACCTGAATTTGTGTACCTATACATACGTATATTGTAGAAACCTTATTAAATATATGAATGTAGACAAATAATGTACGCAACTGCACATACGAGGGCCAAACTGAAAGTTCTTAGAAAATCAAAAACTAAGCAAACTTACAAGTTATTAGATTTATTATATCTTTTTAAAATAGTGCCCCTTTACATCAATACATCCCTGCATCCGATATAACCATTGAGAAAAGCACTTTGGCCACTCGTCTTTAGGGGTAGTTTTTGGGTCTCTGTCAAATTATGAGGTATCCAACGGGCAAAAAGCCGCCTGACTACTAAATGTCCATGGAGGATTTTGTGCACTTGACTCATACCGATGCCTAAGGTTGTCGGAATATGCTGGTAAGTCACTCTTTTGTTAGTCTCTATCATACGTCACACAACACTGATGTTATCTTCAGTCATCGCCGTAAACGGGCGTCCCTCACGCTGATCATCGGTGAAATTAGTGCGACCACGTTTAATTTTATTAAACCAGATGTAAACAGTGCCACGAGATGAGGCTTCATTGTGAAAGGCCAAACGAGGTCTATTATAACTATGTTGTTGACTTAAATGATCATCATGTCATCGAAAGTCATAGAAAATCATGATACGAAAATTTTCTCTCGTGAAATACATACTGAAGTGAAACATAAAATATTGATTTTGCTGCCAAATCGTAAAACAAACGATAAATGAATGAAATGCACACATAGTTAATATTGGCAAAGAATTCTATCTTTAAAATGTAAACTTAATTTTTATTAATTAATAATTATATTATTTACAATTGGCCAGTTCTAAAAACTTTCAGTGTCGCCCTCGTAATTACTATGATTAGGCATTGAAACACTCGTTTTATCTTAATATGAAACTCGCCTTTCGGCTCGTTTTATAAGACAAGTCTGCCTTTATTCTCTTAAATACGCATAAAAATAGTCTTATTACAATGGGGTATTTGACTCAATTAAAAAAAACCGGTCAAGTGCGAGTCGGACTCGCTCACCGAGGGTTCCGTACAAACTTTCAATAGTTGAATCATCAAAACAGACTCGACTAAATCCCTGAAGACTCAATTTCCCACATAACAGGTAATATTTTAATATACAACATTATTGTTAGACGACGTTCAAATAAAATCAAGACTATTCTTCAATAGTTTACGACTTACGACATGTCGCAAGGACGCTCCTGAACCGACCTCATTATATTCGGAAAAACGCGATGTAGGAAATGAGCGTTCAACGTACAGCGACATCTATCGGCAAATTGAGTAAACTAATGCGCACGAGCTAGTATGGAATATGATTTTTATGGGATAATTGTTTATTGTGTGAACCGATTTTAACCATTTTGCCTCTATTTGAAAGCATTGCTATTTTGTTAAAATATACAGGTACAATAAACACCCGCAAGGGTTTTGAAATTGAAATTGAAGGTTTTTTATAAAAAAAAAAAGGTTTTCAAGATATACCTGTACGATTTTATTTTTCCTGTAATATTCATTATGCTTTATTTTTTTTACATTTTCCTTCAAAAGACATTTTTTTTCCACAACCAAAAACTTATAAAAAATAGTTTTGATATGAGCAGTTTGAGCTCTTTCTAACGATACCCGATACCCGAATAATACTTTCAATTTGTAGAGGTTAACGATGTTCATAAGCAGGGCCCGTAACTTTCATGCCGATGACATAAATTTGACGTATGCATATAGGATGATTCAAGAGTTTTATTTAATAATTAATCAATATTCATCAATGATTTTAATCATGACTTCAATACTAATCTATTCATACGTAAAATAATTAATAGATACCTACTTGATACGTGAATAGTAAATTAAATTATTTGTTTATTTTTTTATACATACCTTTTATTAAATAGTTTTGTTACCATATTTCAATAAATTATAAAAACAAAACAAAATTGTTTCCTTTTCGTTTCACGTATCAAGTATGTATTAATTATTTCACGTATAAGTAGCTCACTTTTGAAGTCATTTGTACATGATTAAATTGATTGATGAATAATGATTAATTTTTACAATAAAATTATTTGAATCATTCTAGCGTGACGTTAAATTGATGTCATCGGCATGAAGCATAGCATATGCAGCGATAGCATAAGTAGCTCGAGATATTTAATAATGTGACATACAGACAGACGGACAGAGCGGCGCCATAAGGGTTCCTTTTGTACCTTTTTGGTAAGGAAACCTAAAAAGGGTATTTCACACCAGCATACAATGGATAAAATGTAGACATCACTTAAAATCAAGTAAATAAAAAACAAACACTTTAATAACAAGATGGAAATACGTATTAAATATTATCAATAAATAAATTAGGGCCTTAAATAAAATTACAAACTAAATAATTAAATAAATCGTAAAGCATTCTTCTAAGATAAATAGAAAATAGAAATAGTCACAAAAATCTAATATTTTGAATTATAAAAAAACCGGCCAAGAGCGTGTCGGGCCACGCTCAGTGTAGGGTTCCGTGGTTTTCCGTATTTTTCTCAAAAACTACTGAACCTATCAAGTTCAAAACAATTTTCCTAGAAAGTCTTTATAAAGTTCTACTTTAGATTTTTTTAATATTTTTTAAACATATGGTTCATAATTTTTAAGAAAAAAACCGGCCAAGTGCGAGTCGGACTCGCCCAACGAGGGTTCCGTACAAACTTTCAATGGTTAAAATAATCATACTCATTTATTTGTAACGCCATTTTACACGTCAAGATTTGATTAAAAAAAAATATATTCATACAACAATAATACTTAGAAAATAAATAGACAGAAGATTGAAATTACAAAAAGTTAGGCAATATTCACATAAAAAATGCACAAAAATAATTTTCTAATTCGGTAATAAAAAAATTGTCATAAATGTAGAACGGGTGCTCGACCAGCCAATTTTTTAAGCTATACTTAAAGTTCGACACACTAGGCGCTTCAACCACATATTGCGGCAATTTATTATAGACGGCAGGGTCCATCACATTTGTTTGATGTGTTAATTTGTTGGATTTTGCCCAATTACGGTCGATACCTACTAACTTTCCGGCATTTCGAGTGTTGTACTTGGAACACATGTTCTTAGTGTTGTCACAGAATATATAATAGTACAAGTACAGAAGGCTCACTCCTTCGATGTTCACAAAATGCCGCCATTCTAAATTCTTACCATAATTAACAAACGGACCGCACGCGAGCAGCCAACATTGAATTTTATTGCGCCACGCGAAGGTCGTCGCCAATGAATGGGCCGCGAACTCGCGGCAGCTGACATGTACTTGTAGCGCGGCAATAGAATCGCGGCGTGAGCCACCCCTGGTTTTGTATGCTTCCAAGTTCTCTCTTACATAAATGGCTACTTGCGTGATAACTATTGCAGGCAGTGTCAGGATTCTTATATTTTAAAGAGTTCTTTGGCCGGGGTGTCTACAGGTACCTGAGCAACGATTCTGATAGCTCGTTTCTGAAAGCGAAAAACCCTCTCCCATTCAGCACAACGTCCCCGGAGCCCCGCACCGTACTGTATTAATGAATGGACAGTGGCAAAATAGGATGTCCGGGCTACTTCTGGAGCCACAGACTTTGCAACTCGACCTAAGGCAAAGCACGCACTGCCCAGACTATCACACAGTTTATCTACTTGCTGGTCCCATTTTAAGCCGTGATCAATCTTTAAACCTAGGAAAGTAGTCGTGGATGCCTGTTCAAGTATTTTCACATTAATATGAACTATCAACGGCGTGGTCATGCGGCCCGAAAGATTAAAATGCACAAAGTGAGTCTTTTTGAGATTTAAAGCTAAGCAAGCATTTCATGCGAACCATTGACACCGTGGCTGGCGTGGGCGACGGTCGCGCGATGCTCGCGCGACGGTGATGCGACGCATACGAAATCAAACCTTATCGATATGGAAGTAGACGATGCGATGAGACGCGACGGCGACGGTCGCGCGACCGTCGCCCACGCAAGACACGGCGTAAGACAGCTGAGTTGTCGTTTTATTCAAGGCTCGCTGAAGACTTTCAGACGTTGGTGCAGTAAATATAGCAGCAACATCATCGGCGTACATTAAATGTTGGCAGCCTGTATCGCAACCGGTAGGTCGTTGAGGAGAAGTGAAAAGTATGTTAGATACTGACGATCTTTGCGCTACGCCCATAGTTGCCTCTGAGGGATCTGATCTTATTTTTTCACTATCCCCTACCACATTGGTACTCATATAAGACTTGTCTAGAAGCACAGTATAATAAAGAGTACTATCGTACAGTATGGCCATTGGCCACCCTCGCTCCCCGCTGAAAGTGCCGCCAACTCCCTCTCGGTTACCTCACAGTTACCGCCTGTCAGAAACACGAACAGTCGACCTGTCATATTTCACTCATACAAGCATAGTACGTTCACCTACACGAGCTAAGACTGTGTGCTAGGATTGCGCCTCTTTCAATATATTTGTGAGTGTGTTTAGTAAAACGTCCCACTTTGTCGGTTACCATTAAGGCGAGATTTACTTGTATCTTCATATGAATAAACTGACAGAGCGGCTTTATAGCAATCGACAAAGTGGGACGTTTTTCCGTGCACACTCACATTTGATCGCCAGTGTCCGAGGTGTGCTAGAAGCAAAGAAGATCGAGTATTATAGAGATGTAGAATCAAAGTAAAATGTGTAATCACAGTGCATAGACTGCCATCTCTCGACACAGGCTTAAGACTTTTGAACCTCAGTTTTGACAATTTGGCCCATATTCTTAGCTTGATATGTTTTAAAATGTCAAATATTAATATTAGCGCCATCTAGCTGAGCGTACCCTTCTTCTGTATGGTACTGAGGTAAGTACGTTTTTTTCATAGACTTTACCTGTCTATACAGAGTTATATATGTCTTTGGCTAGAAGTATAGGTACTCTAATGAGCATTATTGTATTTAGCGCCATCTCTCGGCAAAATTTACTAAGTAATTTACGCGACTTGAGACTCGTGCGAACCTTTAGGCATGGAAAGTCACATAAAAAGTTGTCGAAACTAATAATATAGATGGCGCTGCATTTGAATATCTTGACTGATAACTCTAATACTAAATTGAATATACTCTAAGGTAGAGCAGAGTCTAACTGCGGAAGTACCTCCGCTTTACAAAAGACCGCGGTCAAATAGGACTAGACCTTACTCATTGTTGTGTTCCTGCCGGTGAGTAAGGCAGCCAGAGCTCAACGAGGGTGCGGTATGCTGACGACGGGAGAACCTACGGAACTAATTAGGACAATAGATTGTCCTTTGAGTCGTCGGCACCCAGGCCCCTTGTAAGAACAGGTTTGTACAAGTTTCTAATGAGTCGAGTCGGCAACGCACATGTGCCACTCCTTGAGTGGCAGGCGTCCATAGGTTACAATGACCGCTTTCCACCTACTTCTGTTTGCCACCTACGTGGTACAAGAAAAAAACTCTCGACGAATTCATCTTAAACATTAAAAACTATATCAAAATCGATTGATTCGTTCGGGAGCTACGATGCCACAGACAGACAGACATGTCATTGATACTCCGTCGTTTTTGCGTCGGTGGTTAAAAACAAGAAACCTCCTTGAAAACTATAATAAAACACAACTTTCTATGAAAATTGGTCAAGTGCGAGTCGGATTTCGACATTTCCATACAAAAAGGTCATGAGCGCCTGACGATATGTTATAGCAACGTACACTAAATTTGAGTTATAAGATTTTACGTATATTTTGGAAACTATAAGAGATAGAGCAAAATGGACTTCAGATTTTGGTTGTCGGTGGCACAATTTTTTTGTTTTCGTATATATACACCTTTTTTTGGACCTATGTGGGCAATATTATGGTCAGTGAAGTTCTAAACGGTCTTAAGCGCCTCCTTTTTAGTACGAACTTAAGTCATTTTGCAAATGAAATTTTTTTTTAACAATTTCTAAAACAAAACGAAACAGAAATGAATTTTTTTATACCTGTCCAACGCGCTTACACAATTTAAGACGTTTAGTAACTACTTGCAGCGGCAGTGAGTGAAATTCGTAATCTGAGTTTTTTTCTCTTAAGTCCGACTTACGCTTGACTGTAGATTTCTAATAGGTTTTCCTGTAATCTACAGGTAGAGGGCTATCTCGTGTATTTTTTTGAAAATTTTTTTCTAAGTAGTTTCGGAGATAAGGGGGGGGGGAATGGTCATTTTTTGCTTATTTTCTTAAATTACTTCTAAATTACTATAATAAAAAAATATAAAAAAAATATATTTCAGATGCTGATAAAATGCTCTTTCATTTGATATGTAACACAATATAGTTTTAATAACTTTGATTTTTAATTTTCAATTTTACCCCCCAAAAGTGACCCCTGTGATTAAATTTCATTTAATTAAATTACATGTCCGTCTTTGGGCCACAGGTTTACATACGTGTGCCAAATTTCAAGTAAATCGGTGAAGTAGTTTCGGAGAAATCGGTTTCGACAGAGGGACAGACAGACACGCGAGTGATCCTATAAGGGTTCCGTTTTTCCTCTTTGAGGTACGGAACCCTAAAAAACCGCCTTCCTTTGGGGTTCTGGTGATAAATACTTTCAAATGTTGGATTATGTTATTAATTCGTCTGTATATTTTTTAATGTTTGTTATTCGATATCTCCGTCATTTCTGAACCAATTTTGAAATCTGGATGATTCTGAAGTACTTACAGATGAGAATGATTATCAGAACGGAACTCTAACCAGGGGCGGCTCACTCTTCATCAGCAGTTCTACTGCACCAAATGTCACTGTTCTGGACGTAAGTGCATGCTGTTCTTATAAAAATACCAAAGTCACTATAAGTGTGCCGTTTAGATTTGAGGAGTTCCGTTCTGACCATCATCAGCAATTCCACTGCACCAAATATCACTGTTCTGGACGTAAGTGCATGCTGTTCTTATAAAAATACCAAAGTCACTATAAGTGTGCCGTTCAGATTTGAGGAGTTCCATTCTGACCATCATCAGGAGTTCCAATGCACCAAATGTCACTGTTCCGTACGTAAATGCATGCTGTTCCTTTAAAAACACAAAAATCATCATATGTTATGCCTTTCAGATTTGAGGAGTTCCCTCGATTTCTCCAGGATCCCATCATCAGAACTGGGTTTTGAGAAAAATGGGACCAATCTGTATGCATATACATTCAATCAAAAAAAAAATTTTAAATCTGTCTAGTAACGACGGAGATATCGAGGAACAAACATTAAAAAAAATAAAAAATAAATTAAAAAAAAAAAAACATACAGACGACTTGATAACCCCTTCCTTTGATATTTGGAAGGCGGTTAAAAAGTTAGAGGGGAGGGACGCACTTTTTTAGGGTTCCGTACCAAAAAGGTACAACAGGAACCCTTATGGTGCGACTCTGTCCGTCTGTCTGTCCGTCTGTCACATTCCTAAATATCTCGAGAACTACTAATGCTATCAACTTGAAATTTGGAATAGTTATGAACATTGTAAACCTCTACAAATAGAAAGTATAATTTTTTTAAATATATTAATTTTAATTGTAGAAAATGGCCAAAATGAAAGGGGGGCAAACTGTAAATTTCAAGTTACTAGGTCAAGTGGGGTATCGTTGGAAAGAGCTCAAATTGAACGTAAATAAGCTATTTTTATAATTTTTTGTTGTGGAAAAAAAAAAAGAATTTTGAAGGAAAATGTAAAAAAAAATACCGTTCCCCCCCCCTTATCTCCGAAGTTTACCAACGAAAAATTATGAAAATTTTAGTAAATATTGGTTTTATGCTAAATATTACAGGAAAAATATAATCGTGTTTGTATTTTGAATACTTTTTTTTAATTCACAAAAAACTTTTCAGATCTTTACTTTCAATTTACCCACCCTTGCGGATGTATATCGTACTTCAAATGAATACGAGATGTTACGTAAACCATCTTCTGTCCAATAAAGTAAAAACTGTTTAAATCGGTTAACATTATAAAGAATTATCCTTGAAAAACCAGGTCGCGCAAATTAGTTAGCAAATTGACCGGGAGATGGCGCTATACACAATAATACTCATTAGTGCCTATACTTTTGTCTTCTAGTCAAGTCATTCGAGTTATATGAAAATATGAGATTATTTTTACTAGGTAATTTGAAAGAAAGTTTGTACGGAACCCTCGGTGGGCGAATCCGACTCGCACTTGGCCGGTTTTTTTCCTTTAGGAGCGATTCTTTCCAAAAATATTAATATCATCAAAAAACGATCTTAGTAAACCCTTATTCATTTTTAAATACCTATCCAACAATATATCACACGTTGGGGTTGGAATGAAAAAAAAATCAGCCCCCACTTTACATGTAGGGGGAGTACCCTAATAAAAAAAAAAACCATTTTTTATTTTTGCACTTTGTTGGCGTGATTGATATACATATTGGTACCAAATTTCAGCTTTCTAGTGCTAACGGTTACTGAGATTATCCGCGGACGGACGGACGGACGGACAGACAGACATGGCGAAACTATAAGGGTTCCTAGTTGACTACGGAACCCTAAAATCGGTTATTCCAAGTGCTGCAGACTGGGTAGGTATTTTTTAACTAACGTATTATTTTCTTTTGTTAAAATTATATTTCTTAAATTTCTCATAGGCAGGCGATGTGAACAGTTAGTTATTAAAGTTATTTGATAACTTATTACATTTTAGGTAACCATTGTTCCTCTATATCTAGTATTAGGTACCTACACACACACAAATTTCTTGAAAACGTGTATTGCTAATTACGCTAAAACAAGTAGATAAGTGGGTGTTTACGAAATTATAAAATAAATGTACACCTACAACAATATAGGCATTTAAAACGCGTGTGGCACTGGCAGGTCACTGAAAATCAAAATTTGATTCTTCATACAATCTATTCTTGATGTCATCGACAAGTGGCACTCGTTGCTTGATTTGGGCCTCGCATTCCAAGGTTAACAAAAAAAGTCTCAAGAGTTCATTCAAGGAGCACGATAGATTGATCACAACAGTGAATGAGGCACGTCCACCAGCGGCGTGGGTCTCCGAATCCGGCTTATTTCGTATGAACGCCGCGGCAAAATTGCGTTGTCAGGGCTCTGCAGGGATGGTGCAAGGTACTTGAGTGTTGACAACTTCAAATGACGTTCCGCCACCCGCGCGCTGCCCATAATATTCAACATTTCGTTTGTTCGCAACCCACGGTCCACGGTACAGCTATACACCTATAGCTACAGGTCGCCATTGCGTCCAAGGATATCACAAATTGGTTTGTACAATATGTCACGGTCTCCATAGTTCAGCTTTATTTTAAAAATAGGTACTTACGTATCTAACCTAAAGTTATCAAGCCGATAAAGTTCGTTTGTCCCTTTCCGACGTATTGGTGTGATAGCAAGGGACAAACGAACTTTAACTTTAGAGAACGTTTATGAATAATTGGTAATTAAGTACCCATTTTTTAAAGCGAGGTAGAGTATCTACATGTAGGTACCTACTATCAGACAGGTAATTTCATTTAATTTACATAATATATAAGTAGGTCCTAATAAGATTCAAATGTCAGTAAGTATTCAAAAGCGGTCACTTCAATCCTAAACCAATCCAATCCAATCGTCTCGGTTCCGTCGAGTCTGCTCTCGCTGTATGTTTGTTCGAGACAAATGACAAGATGAATGACTGGTATCTAATACCTAAGCAAGTTTGGTTTATCTTCGGAGTGCTTATTTTGGCAGTCTACTCGATGTTGTAGCTGGTATCGGTCGTTGAACCAGCTCTGTTTATTGTTTTTCTACTATACCCATGTCGGTTTTGGCACAAAGCGTATTTGTTTTACATGCCGAGTCTTGCATTTCAGGTGCCAGGATTATGTAATAATAATAATATACAATAACGGACTGGCCTTGACGTATATTTAAGTAGGTAACCAATACATGAGTGGTTTTTATACGCAATGTATATTACTACTTAATAGGTTGTAACACTTGTACCTGTTATGTACTTGTATAATTTTTGATAGTTAAATGATCAATTAGCAGTTTTTCTACAGCTCTGTGTGTGTAGCCGAGTGCACAAACGCTCACTATAATATTGCTTTCATAGCTATCTATCTCTATCGCTCTTGTGTATTGCGACAAAGCCAGACTACCTTTCTGCGGCGGCGTTTCGGTGGCGTTTCGCGTCGCAGAAATGCCATTCGGCTACGGGGCCTGGGTACGTAGCCGAATGGCACAAACGTTCACGAAACGCTCGTAGATATCTATCTCTATCGCCCTTGCGTATTGGCGAGACAGAGCCAGACTGCATTTCGCGGCGTTTCGTTTTCGTTCCGCGTCGCAGAAATGCCATTCGGCTACGGCACCTGGACTGGGGTAAAGCTTAGCGAAACGGGATGACTGCCTCAAATACTGGTCTCCCGTTCAAACGTAGTCCTCATCTCCTCTCTGTATATTAATTTTATTGAAAATATATATTTTTACACAATTTTATGTAATTAAATGATAGCTGTGGCCCTACGCCCTACGTTTGATATATTAAGCTATATCCTATGTCTAACAGTATAGCAGTGGCATACCAATGAATCGGAGACAAAATCAGAGACGTATAAGCCCTGCTTGTCATTATGATTTTTTTATAGTGTACACATGATCAGTGTTGTAGATAATCTCATGTTTATTCGGCGCCCTTAATGGCCCGGTTCGGTCGGCGTTGGCGCCGTCAGCGCAAGCGCAGTCGTGTATCATACACGTAAGAAAATAATCCGACTTGAGTTACGATCTGGGCCATCCACGCGCTTCAGCGTTTCAAGGAAGTCTGTATTAAAGTATAAATTTATAGCCTTTAAAAGTTTAGTGGTAATAACAACGCTGAATAAAAGTTAATCCTATGCTGACTACAGAAATATTTACACGTCGGATAATAGGCGCACGTCATTAGTTAAGTAGGTACTAAAATTAGACGTAAGTGGCTTATTGGCTGAGATGAAGACAACTCAGTGTACAACTGTACATTGTGAAATACATACTTACATGAATAATAAATCAATCGAAATAATAGATCGGATAAGACTTTTGAACTTTCGACACGAAAATGCAGTCAGGTAGTCAAGGACATGTGGTTCGCAATGGCATTGGCAAGTCCAAGATCCGTAGTATTTTTATAAATTAAACTGGTTTAAAATTTTGTGCAAGTTATCCTGTTTCCTAACATGCTGTATTGTACTCCTAGTTCTAACACTTCTAACCCCATCCATTCATATCTGTATCTCCAGGTTGTCTAGCAATATCTCCATATTCAATTTAGAGATATACCTACATACGTAACTACAATTTACGAGTATGTACGTAAGTATTCACCGGCGGAAGTACAACTGCTGACTTAGCAGACGCATATGAGCATAGCAAGTCAGATAGCGCAGAGACAGAATACGAGTAGGTAAATAAATAGTGAAGTTAATCGAAGCGTGTAATCAAATATAAGTACGTATAATTTAAGTTTGTATTAAATAAAAAATAAAATAAAAAAAATAAAAATAGCCTTTATTCTACCATAATTCTTAAATAACATTATTTCATTTGCATGCATCATATTTTATCATTTATTTGTGATAGCTAGTGGGGTTGTGGACTGTTATTATTGACGTGAAATGATGAAAACATGTAATAAATGCACTAATTTTAATTATTAGTAAACAAACACAAGCTTAGTTTCGTGACAGAAGGCAGACTGAACACCGATTGATTCTATTTCATAACATGAGGACAGTTTTTGAAAGTGACATAATTTTAAACTATGAAGGAGGTCGCGCACCAGCCAGTCGCCAACAATTTGTATTACATAATTTAAATTCCATTATTTTCTAATCTATACCATTAATTAAATGTGTAACATAAGTGACAATTAATTTAACATTATAATATGTCCTCCATCCATTATATATTTATGTGACAGTTCCTTGAAATTAAATAAAAGACATTCTTACAATTGTTCATACACTTCTAAATGTTTCCACTATGATTATAATTATAAATTCGATGTCACTCTAACGACTAAGTACTCTAATACTGAATAAATTAATAATGGTTAATCTTTTATAATTATGGAAGTCGCCTCTTTGGCGTAGGCCTCCCCCAGTGTTCTCCAAGTGTCTCTTTCTTGAGCTACTCTTCTCCATATTACTCCACATCGCTTTCTGAATATGTCTTCCCATCTTGTCTTTGGGTGACCTTTCTTTCGGGTTCCTGGTTGTTTTGGTGGGGTCCATTCTATGATCCTTCTCGTCCATCTATTGTCATTTATTCTACTGATATGTCCAGCCCACTTCCATTTCAGTCTACGTATTCTCTCTATGATGTCAGTTACTTTAGTTTTTAAGTTTGTATTAGACGATTTTTATTTTTATTTGCATTGTTTTGTGTGATATAACTGTTGTAGGTTTACAACGCCTAATTAAGGGTCACTTGCACCACCGAAAATGGTTAACCCACGAGTTTGACAGTTGACAGCCTTGAGTTAAGCGGTTGGTGCACCTAGTGGCCCTAAATATGTAGGTTAGTAGGAACAAGAAGCCGATAATATACCTACTCTTGAACACACACCTTAATGTCTGTAAATAGCTTATAATTATTAAGTATATCTAAAAAATGGCATGTTTGTATGTACAGAAAAAAGTACTCGTGAATTAAATACGAACAGAATGGGCAGCCAGCATGTCTCCCAGGGCCTCCCGATTGAATATGTACCTATATAAAGTAAATATTCGTCGGTCGCATAAAATAAACAATTCCATTCTGACCACAGTCGCACCATGACAGTGGTTGAAGGGGCGCGCTCCCCTTGCTCATGGCGTCCACGCCCTCTCCCGTCCCCCATGGAACGCCTGTCTGTCAACTGACATTCAGCTTTATTGAAGACTTGATGGCACTTGTCAACACTCATAATTGGACCCCCATTTCATTTGGCATTGTTAGCCGAAATAAAATACGGAAAGGCGACTGGCGGTGGCTCTAAGGGCCGGTATAGATGGACTGAAATTCGTACGGAATCTGTGTTCTGATATCCTGTAGTGTCGTGTAGTCGGCAGACAGTTTGTGCTGCAAAAAATCACTCCGGGTTGCTATACCCTCAGTATTTTTTTTCTATGCTCTGTGTTATACAGTATGTAACCCGTAAATGTCCAGGTGATACTGAGAAACTTTTACTATGGGATCAACCCCGAAATCACGAAAATATCTTCTGACAGTTTCATAGGTAGTTTTATTTTATAGTAAGTATTTCCTATGGGAGAGTAAATTTTTATTTCGCGTTTTGGGTGTTGGTCCCATAGTAAAAGTTGCTCTGTGTAACTTAAATATTAACAGGCTTCAGTTGGTTTACATACTGTATATCATCACTACTTTTAAAAAATCTCGTATCTCACGCTGTTCCTCAAAGTTAAAACGCAGTAAGTCTATATGCATTCCATACATACTTACTACAATTTTCTTTTCATTGACAGACGAAGATGCAAATTTTTTTAAAAGTAGTGACGATATATTAAACCAGCTTTTGCCTGCGGCTTCGCTTGCGTTAGAAAGAGACAAAAAGTAGCCTATGTCACTCTCCATCCCTTCAACTATCTCTATACTTAAAAAATCACGACAATTCGTCGCTCCGTTTTGCCGTGAAAGGCGGACAAACAAACAGACACACACACTTTTCCATTTTATAATATCAATATATATGGATAAACATCGTTACCAATAAGTAATAGTTATTTTCCCCTCACTAGCTCAGAAACACGTGTTTTGTCCTTTAATACCAGCGGGTAAAAACGCATTTTATCCACTAGTGGGTAAAGTAATTTGACCTTGAATAAAGTCAAATTAACTGCTTTAAAATTGATAAAAGTAGGTGAATCTAGTAATAATAGTTATTTGTTATACAAGGGGGCAAAGTTGTATTTTAACGCCGAGTGTGGAATTGAAAAACGAGCAAGTTAAAGGATTCTATAGTTGAACCACGAGCGAAGCGAGTGGTTCGAAAATAGAATCCTGAACTTGTGAGTTTTTTAACACACGAGAAGTAAAATACATTTGCACCCGAGTGTAACACAAAACTTTTCCCCTCACTATAGCGAGGAAACTACAACGCAAAAAATGCGTTTATCACTACTTCCAGTAGTTCCACAGGTGGTAAATCATATTTATTACTAGATTCACCTACTTTTATCAATTTTAAACCAGTTAATTTGACTTTATTCAAGGTCAAATTACTTTACCCACTAGTGGATAAAATGCGTTTTTACCCGCTGGTATTAAAGGACAACACGTGTTTCTGAGCTAGTGAGGGGAAAATTGCATTGTAGTTTCCTCGCTATAGTGAGGGGAAAAGTTTTGTGTTACACACGGGTGCAAATGCAAATATATTTTACTTCTCGTGTGTTAAAAAACTCGCAAGTTCAGGATTCTATTCTCGAACCACTCGCTTCGCTCGTGGTTTAACTATAGAATCCTTTCACTTGCTGTACAAGGGCCTAAGGGAGCAAAGTAGTTATTTAACCGCACGTGCCAATATTGATACCCGAGCTAGCGAAAGATTCCAATATTGAACCGCGAGCGTAGCGAGTGGTTCAAAAAGTGGAATCTTGAGCGTTGCGAGGGTATCAAGGCACGAAGGTTAAACAAACTTTGCCACCGAGTGAAACACAAAATTTTTCACCACATCAACACTAACAAAATTCTGACTATAAAACATCAAGATACATTAAATCCATCAATTTATTCAATATTTATGATTCAAAATCATCATTTATAGGTAAAATCTAGCAGCTAGATTAAGACATCGAGTTAAAATTTGTATGAAATTACTTTGCCCCCTTGTGGATAAAATGAAATTTTGCTATCTGTTTTCGAATAGCAAAGAAAGCCTTTACCAGTTGGTGTGGTGAAAATACTTTTTCATACACTGACGCGAGGAAAAAAGAAAAGTACCTACTTATTACTCAAGACCACATTTTGACAGACACATCATCGTCACGCAGCAGACGTCTAAGTCTATGGAACTTCCCTACCAAATAAAATTTAACGAACGCTTTAACGGTGACAGACGGTTTGGTGCAACCGACCTTAAATTGAACATTACATTTTTTTAGGGTTCCGTAGTCAACTAGGAACCCTTATAGTTTCGCCATGTCTGTCTGTCCGTCCGTCCGTCCGTCCGTCCGTCCGCGGATAATCTCAGTGACCGTTAGCACTAGAAAGCTGAAATTTGGTACTAATATGTAAATCAATCACGCCGACAAAGTTCAAAAATAAAAAGTGGAAAAAAATGTTTTATTAGGGTACCCTCCCCCCTACACGTAAAGAGGGGAGTGATTTTTTTTTTCATTTCAACCCTAACGTGTGATATATTGTTGGATAGGTATTTAAAAATTAATATGGGTTTACTAAAACGATTTTTTGATAATGCTCATATTTTCGGAAATAATCGCTCCTAAAGTAAAAAAAAATGTGTCCCCCCCCTCTAACTTTTGAACCATAAGTTTCAAAAATATGAAAAAAAATCACAAAAATAGAACTTTATAAATACTTTCTACGAAAATTGTTTTGAACTTGATAGCTTTAGTAGTTTTTGAGAAAAATACGGAAAACTACGGAACCCTACACTGAGCGTGGCCCGACATGTTCTTGGCCGGTTTTTATAATATTTATCAAATAAGTATCATTTTAAAATGTTGCTACTCAATATTTTTGACAAATTCCTTACTTGTGGATTATTAACTTTTTAACCTTCGTAGAATTTTTAACTTTATCACTTTTAATAATACGGAACCCGAAAAAAGGATGTGAGTACTTAGGTATTGCAAAAACGAATTCACAAAAGTAAGGATCTTCTCGATGCCCATCGAATCCCTAAAAGCCGTTTCCAAAACTGTAAAGTTACGAAATGTTTTTATAAACCATATCCTATGATCAGTGGTCCACTGAGAAAACAAAATCTCATCTTTGAAATAGTTTAAAAGCTGGATATTCGAGCCGCGCACCATCGCCACCCGCGCCGCCCGCAGTCTGGTCGCAAGCTATTTGATTTGACGGTTATCCTCACCTCCTACGTTTATATTGAAACTTAGATAAATATTTACTTTATCGAGTCTAATTTGGCACGGACTTGCCACCGCACCGCTAGATTAGAATTTTGTATTTTTCATTGATTCCTAGCTATACTTTATAATCAATCCTTATTTCAGAATTCAGTTTTGTGGTTAGTTTGTGTTGTAGGTGTTTACCCAGCCAGGTAAAGGTAAGTAATTAATCTATACTTACCTATTCCGTGAAATATACAATACCGGGTGAAAGAAAACTATGTTAACTATGAACTTTTATGCAAACGGGGAATTGTTTAGACTGCTTTATGTTTCACCAACTAACTACTTGGTCTACTCGTGTTGATATTTCTAGCCGCTCTTAAGAAATAGCCTGTTAAATGATTTTTTTATCTGCATATTTCGAACCATGGATACGATGACGTCATAAAAACTAAGTACCTAAGTTATTAATAATACAGTACAACTAAGAAATGGCGAACAACAAAAAAACACTAGTTATGACTACTTACTTAAATCTCAATTATTCTCAAGATAAGTCTAATATAACATCTCTAAATAAATCATGGAATGGTTTTACTTAGGTATTATTACATTATACACAGATTCAGTAGTTAGATAACAATGTAGTATTTTGGCGTTTTAACTCATCCTACATACTCATACTCATATACGTATATTTAGTGCCGTGGGGCTAGAGAGTGGATACTTTTTGAAAAGTGGTAGTGATTTTTAAATCACAATATGGCTGCCCAAAAATTTCATTTTCAATCTACAGTAATTTTTCTTTAAAGACTTGCTCGAATGGTAAACACATTAGATTACCTAAGTAAAATCTAAAAACGACGTGTAGGAACGAATTTTGATAGAGAAAAATTAAGATTGGTCCCTTATCAATTACCTACCTAATACTAATATATTTTAGCACTGATAAAATAATCACTAAGCCAATAAATTTATGCCAATTATGGCAAGAGGCGGTGGGTACTATCTATGTATAGTTGTATACATATATATCGTAGTTTGCAGCGCAGCGCTGGAGGCGGCCGCCGCGTGGACGTTGAGTTTACGTTGCGATCACAAACCACTTGCTAACTAAATAAATACACCTGGTTTAAAATAAACTTCCCTAATAATGCTTAGCCGGGAATGTGTGTGATTCCAAATTAAATACTGATAAGGAAATTTAATTATAATACAATTTGCATAATAAATAGCGCACCATATTTGCCTTCATTACACAGTTTACCATAATGTTGTATGTGAAATTTTAACATAATCCGTTTAATTTGGAACACTAACAATAACCAGCTGCTAATGTTAAAAATACACTTATCTCATTTCGTAGATTAATATTTCACAAATATTATTCATATTAGTGAGCTGAGTATTTTGTATGACAGTGAAAGAAATGAAAATAACATGATGTGTGGCTGCGCTGCGCCAGCACTCGAGTCCATATGGGCCGTGTCTCGGACTACCCTTTCTGAGACCACTATTTTTGTAATGACAGTTTGCAGGCGGTGGAAGCGCGCCCGAATATCTCGAGCCGAGCGTTGAAGGCCGAACAGAATGTGAGTTCAGAAAGAATAGCAAGGAAAACCGACAGTCGTATGGAGTATTTACTATTAATTATTTTTCAGTACAGATGGTCGTTTTTTTACGCACTAGTTCGAGAAGTGGTTCATTATTTATATGCCAGGTCGAAACTTCGGAGGCTCATCTGTACTGAAAAACGTCGTACGATACACGTGCGAAAAGGAAATTCGTAACTCGTGTCGATTTAAAACACTCTCTTCGGTCGTGTTTTAATTTATCGCCACTCGTTTCAAACTTCCTTTTTTACGCACTTGTATCGTAATGTACTATTTCAGTAGGTTTTTTTATACGCACTAGTGCGAGAAGTGGTTCATTATATGTCAGGTCGAAACTTCGGAGGGCCATCTGTACTGAAAAACGTCGTACAATACACGTGCGAAAAGGAAATTCCTTTTTTACGCACTTGTATCGTAATGTACTATTTTGGTCTTATTTTGTATCATGATGGGTTTACGTTCAATAACCCAGCTAATTAGGCAATTCCGCATATTTCCAGCAGGCCTAAAAAAATGTAGATTTGAAAATTACTAAAACATGTAACAAAGACAAATACAGTAGTACAATCAAAGATCGATGTATATGTTCATTGACCTAAATACTTAATTAGAAATACCTGTAATCATTCTATTGTCACAGCGATAATTTACGTTTATATTCAGTTTAAATTCATTATATTCAGTAGTAATTTGTGGCATACTTATTATCCATACTAAGTGAGACGTAAGGGGCGTCATCGTGACTATCGGGAGCGTCTTCGCACTAGATCCAGGTCTAAGACCCCCAGTACAGACGACAATGTAGCTTCTTCGCGAAGAAGTCGTTCACGCCAGCGTGATACATCCAAACGGTATCGGAGGAATACTTCGGAAAGTCGAAATTCTGGCAAAAGATATCGAAGTAGTTCCGATACGGATTCATCAACAGTTGTGTTTAGGTGCAAGAAGTTTCGTAAAAGCAAGCCACACCAACGAAGAAACAGTGATATTATTAATACATATGAGACACCCCAAAGACAGCAAAGCTTGAAATCTTCACACACGCCTACTGAAAGCTCTGCCAGACGTGCAACAGTTCAAGTGCCAGTTCATAGAAAAGATACACATGTTAGAGAAGTGACAACCACTTTAGAGCAACGAAGTGCTAAGAATGTTCAGTTGGCATCAGTGAATAACTGCGGCTATCCTACAGGACCGGAATTAAGGACAGAACCTTATCGTATTCACATGATAGACAACACTTCTATACCTAGGCAAGCCCCATCGGTAGTGCAACATACATATCCAGAGGTAACATCAATGCATACAGGCATGGAGGTCAGGTCAGGTATGCAATCATCAGCCACGGGTCACACATTGCAGCTTATAGAAAGTGGTGTATCAGCGGGGCCTATAGTACCAGCGTGGCCAATCAGTGTGTCTGAACATCAGGACAGAGCTGCTCAGGATAGTACAAGTAACATTGCAGATCAAAGTGTGCCAAATGCTTCTGGTCAGTTAACTTTTCAAGATTTTATGAACTTTATGAGTAGCTATATTAAACCTGAACAAAATAAAATTCAATGTGATAAAAATATAGTACCTGAATTTAATCCTGCTATTAAAAGTCATAAAATAGAAACTTGGATTTCTAAGGTTAATGAATGTTCACTGATTTATGGTTGGTCTGATAGGCAAACTTCCTTTTATGCATTGCCCAGGTTAGTGGGACATGCTAAGCTTTGGTATGAAACTTTATTAACAGTAAATTATTCTTGGCCAGAGTGGCAACAACAATTAAAAAATGCATTCCCATCCGATGTAAATTATGGTTCTTTATTGAGTGAATTGTTGGACAGAAGGCTCAAGGCAACTGAAACATTAGATGATTATTACTATTCAAAAATGGCTTTACTAAATGCATGTGAAATTACAAACAAGAAGGCTGTAGATTGTTTGATTCATGGACTTGATGATAGGACTATTCGTGCTAGTGCAACTTCAGCAAGGTTTACACAACCCGAGCAGTTATTAAAGTACTTGAAAGAAATGAATCGTGATAGTAAGGAGTCAAGGCTAGTCAAAAATGAATCTAGTCCAATTAGTAATAATAATGTTCCATGTACATCTTGTAACTTAGTAGGTCACCATGCAAGTCAGTGTAAAAAGAAGTTCAGTTGTTTTAATTGCAAAGAGCCGGGACATATAGTAGTGAATTGTTCAAAGACATTGATTAAATGTGATAAATGTAATAAAATTGGTCATAAAACTGCAGATTGTTATTTTAGATAAAAATACAAAATGCCAGTTCTGAGACTGATAGTGATAATGATAAAAACTAATTGTTATGATACATATAGTTGGCTGAAATTAACTTTAATAGTAAGAGTTCTATTCTGTTGAATATGGTGAATTTAAAATGTGATACTTAGATAACATATTTTCTAGATGTAGAAGGTGATATTATTAATATATAAAAAGTGCTATTCCTATGTGTTATTCTATGTATATGATATTCTGATGAAGTCCACTGTGCAGTAAAGGCTGGAAGTCGTTGGGTGGCCAGATCAATTGTGAACTGGTGAAGTCCACGGTGCAGCTGGAGCTGGAAGTTGTTGGGTGATCAGATGTAAATGCAAAGTTATGTTAATGTTATTAGTTTGATATGTCGCTTATTGTTTCTGGTGAAGTCCACGGTGCAGTAAAGGCTGGAAGTCGTTGGGTGGCCAGATCAATTGTGAACTGGTGAAGTCCACGGTGCAGCTGGAGCTGGAAGTCGTTGGGTGATCAGATGTAAATGCAAAGTTATGTTAATGTTATTAATTTGATATGTTGCTTATGGTTTTGGTGAAGTCCACGGTGTAGTTAAAGCTGGAAGTCGTTGGGTGGCCAGATCAATTGTGAACTGGTGTAGTCCACGGTGCAGTTTGAGCTAGAAGTCGTTGGGTGGCTGGAACCAGTAGTGAAGTCTACAGTACAATGTTTCTTAATTATTATTGAATTTGGAGTTGTAACACGTGTGACTAGCTACAACTAGGTTTTCATTTTAATTAATGTGGAAATTGTTTAATATTTGTGAAACTAAATCTATAAAATTGATATTGTTAATTATTTAACATTTAGTATTTTGTTTAGGGACAAACAAATTTTCATCAGGAAGGCCGACTGTTAGATATTTGCTAAGTTATAGGACTAGTATTATACATTGGTGTAGTTGCAGGATTGACAGCCTACAGTCCGAAGTCGTAGAGTGAGACAGAAACATTATAATAGCTCTCTGTCATTTGAGTAGATTGGCAATGTGCCTAGAGTTTATCATATTGTTATTAATGTTAATGACTTTCTATGACACATTAAACATTATTTTAGACATTGTTATTAAATATAATATATTATTTATATTATAACTTTTCCAAAAGTAGAATGTCATAGTATAGTTAAGCCTACAGCAAAACGCTTCTTGAAAGTAGTTAATAACAAAACGCTTATGTCAAACACTCTAATTTAAAAATAAAAAAGGTAAAACAACGCTTCTCAAAAAGTCTCCATGTAATAAACCGAGTTCAGTTTTCTAACGTGTTTTCGTCCGTTTTCCTCCTGTTTCTATTAATACTAAGTGAGAAGTGTGTGTGTCTGTTTGTTTGTCCACCTTTCACGGCAAAACGGAGAGAGGAATTGGCGTGATTTTTTAAGTGGAGATAGTGGAAAGGATGGAGAGTGACATAGGCTACTTTTTGCAGTGCGAGCGAAGCCGCGGGCAAAAGCTATTGTTGTATTAAAGCGCTACGTCTTTTCATAAACTACGCTTACCTTATGTTGAAAAATAATCAGATTGACGATTTGAAATTTTTTGAATGCTCCTGTATTAAATACATAGTAACGTTGCAGACAATAAGTTGATTGTTAATACTTAACTGCAGATTAAACTTTTCTATTGTAACAAAAATTGGTTTATTATCCTATCAAAATGTACCTAATTTTTTTAGTTATTTACTTTGGCGTCGGTATTCGGTATACAACAGAACCGTACGAAGTTTTTTCATTTACCTACTCAGAATGGACACAACAATCCAATATATAGTTACAAATCGCGTAGCAATCTGCTTTACAATCGTTACTATTTTAACTGTAAAATAGTTCAAGTCTAATTATAACGATTTTACTCGAACTGAACACAAATTAGACATCCGTGACAAATAGATGCGCCTGAAATAGCTGCTGACAGTCGAACACACGTCGATCTGTTCACATAATGGTCGAGACATTCCATTTTTCATGTTAGTTTATAAATAGCACCAGTTAAATCACGGCGCAACATTTCATCTACCTATTGTTTCCAGTGGTTGAATAAGTAGGCATTATCATAGTTTTGCAGATGAATAATAATTTGGTCTTACAAACATGTTGAGGAACACCATGATTTGCTGTTGGCGTACCTACGAATATTTTATTATAATACGTAATTTCATTTAAATATTAATTAATTCATGCATAACAAAACCGGCCAAGTGCGAGTCGGACTCGCCCACCGAGGGTTCCGTACAAACTTTCAATGGTTAAAATAATCATACTACTCATACTCATATTCATTTATTCATTCAACGCCATTTTACACGTCAAGATTTGATTTAAAAAAATAATATTCATACAACAATAATACTTAGAGAATAAATAGACAGAAGATTGAAATTACAAAAAGTTAGGCAATATTCACATAAAAAATGCACAAAAATATTTTTCTAATTAGGTAATAAAAAAATTGTCATAAGTGTAGAACGGGTGCTCGACCAGCCAATTTTTTAAGCGATAGGTACTTAAAGTTCGACACACTTAGGCGCTTCAACCACATATTGCGGCAATTTATTATAGACGGCAGGGTCCATCACATGTGTTAATTTGACCGTAAATTGGATTTCGCCAATTTACGGTCGATACCTACTAACTTTCCGGCATTTCGAATGTTGTACTTGGAACACATGTTGTTAGTTTTGTCACAGAATATATGTATAATAGTACAAGTACAGAAGGCTCACTCCTTTGATGTTCACAAAATGACGCCATTCTAAATTCTTACCTACATTAACAAACGGACCGCACGCGAGCAGCCAACATTGAATTTTTCCCCTCACTAGCTCGGAAACACGTGTTTTGTCCTTTAATACCAGCGGGTAAAAACGCATTTTATCCACTAGTGCTTTAAAATTGATAAAAGTAGGTGAATCTAGTAATAAAGATCATTTACCACCTGTGGAACTACTGGAAGCAGTGATAAAAGAAAATCTTGCAGTACAAAAGGCGGACTTATGCTTTAAGGCATTCTCTACTATGTTGATCTTTCTTTTATGCGGGGGCTTCGCCCCCGAGCCCTCCTTTATATGCTCTTAAGGGTCTCAAGAAAACCCTATCCCAACTTATTTTAAATACTACGTTGATCTTTCCTTTATGCGGGGGCTTCGCCCCGAGCCCCCCTTATTCATGCTCTTCAGGGTCACAAGAAAACCCTATCCCAACTTACTTTAAATACTACGTTGATGTTTATTTTATGCGGAGGGCTTCGCCCCCCGAGCCCCCCTTTATTTCCTCTTAAAGGTCTCAAGAAAACCCTATCCCAACTTATTTTAAATACTATGTTGATCTTTTTTTTTGGGGGCTTCGTCCCCCGAGCCCCTCTTTACTTGCTCTTAAGGGTCACAAGAAAACCCTATCCCAACTTATTTTAAATATTACGTTGATCTTTCTTTTTTGCGGGGGGCTTCGCCCCCGAGCCCCCCCCCTTTATTTACTCTGAACGGTCACAAGAAAACCCTAACCCAACTTATTTTAAATACTACGTTGATCTTTATTTTTTGCGGGGGCTTCGCCCCCCGAGCCCCCCCTTTATTTCCTCTGGAGGGTCACAAGAAAACCTTAACCCAACTTATTTTAAATACTACGTTGATCTGTCTTTTTTGTGGGGGGCTTCGATCGCCCCTGAACCCCCCTTTATTTGCTCTTAAGGGTCTCAAGAAAACCCTATCCCAACTTATTTTAAATACTACTTTGATCTTTTTAGTAGTTCCAGTTCATATCTTCCGGCTCCATCATCAGACCTTGAAACCTAATCGTAGTCAAAGTTCATTACAAGACTTTTCTAAGAAACCCAAAAACTACTATGATACGATGTTCTATCATGTAGTTCCAGTTCATATCTTCCGGCTCCATCATCAGACCTTGAAACCTAATCGTAGTCAAAGTTCATTACAAGACTTTTCTAAGAAACGCAAAAACAGCTATGATACGATGTTCCATCATGTAGTTCCAGTTCATATCTTCCGGCTCCATCATCAGACCTTGAAACCTAATCGTAGTCAAAGTTCATTACAAGACTTTTCTAAGAAACCCAAAAACAGCTATGATACGATGTTCCATCATGTAGTTCCAGTTCATATCTTCCGGCTCCATCATCAGATCAGTTCAACAGTACCATATTATTGTACTGTCATCAGAACTACATACAGCTGCCAATTATCATTACGCTACGATCCTTGGAAGATGGTTAAATTAGCCTCCGTAGATTCCATTACATAGTTAGTTACATACACGACGACCTAATAAAAGCGTGTTAATATTAATATTAGCGCCATCTAGCTGAGCCCTTCTTCTGTGTGGTACTGAGGTAAGTACGTTTTATTCTTAGACTTTATCTGTCTATACGGAGTTATATATGTCTTTGACTAGAAGTATAGGTACTCTAATGAGTATTATTGTATTTAGCGCCGTCTCTCGGCAAAATTTACTAAGTAATTTACGCGACTTGAGACTTGTGCGAACCTTTAGGCATGGAAAGTCACATGAAAAGTTGTCGAAACTAATAATAGATGGCGCTGCATTTAAATTTCTTGACTGATAACTCTAATACTAAATTGAATATACTCTAAGGTAGAGCAGAGTCTAATACCTCCGCTTTACAAAAGACCGCAATCAAGTAGCACTAGACTTTACTCATTGTTGTGTTCCTGCCGGTGAGTAAGGCAGCCAGAGCTCAACGAGGGTGCGGTACTCCTTCCTTCCTTCCCCTCCTTCCTTCGGTCCTTTGAGTCGTCGGCACCCAGGCCCCTTCTAAGTACAGGTTTGTACAAGTTTCTAATGAGTCGAGTCGGCAACGCACATGTGCTACTCCTTGAGTGGCAGGCGTCCATATGTAACAGTCACCGCTTTCCATCAGGCGGACCGTATGCATGTTTGCCACCTACGTGGTACTAAAAAAAACTCTCGACGATTCACCTTAAACATTAAAAACTAAATCAAAATCGATTGATTCGTTCGGGAGCTATGATGCCAGACAGACATGTCAAGCGTCAAACCTATTATTATTATAATATTTTTGCGTTGGTGGTTAAAAACAAGAAACCTCCTTCAAAACTATAATAAAACACAACTTTCTATGAAAATCGGTAAAGTGCGAGTCGGATTTCGACATTTCCATACAAAAAGGTCATGAGCGCCTGACTACACTAGATTTGTACTTTAAAGATTTTGCGTATATTTTGGAAACTATAAGAGATAGAGCAAATAGACTTCAGATTTTGGTTGTCGGTGGCACAATTTTTTTGTTTTCGTATATATACACCATTTTTTGGACCTATTAGGGCAATATTATGGTCAGTGCAGTTCTAAACAGTCGTAAGCGCCTCTTTTTTAGTAGGAACTTAAGTCATTTTGGCAAATGCGTAAAATTTTTAATAATTACTAAACAGAAATGAATTTCTTTTTACCTGTCCATGGCGCTCACAAAATTTCAAAACATTTAGTAAGTACTTGCAGCGGTAGTGAGTGAAAAATCTCAATTTGAGTTTTTTTCTCTTAAGTCCGACTTACGCTTGACTGTAGATTTCTAATAGGTTTTCCTGTAATCTACAGGTAGAGGGCTATCTCGTGTATTTTTTGAAAATTTTCCGCTAAGTAGTTTCGGAGATAAGGGGGGGGAATGGTAATTTTTTGCTTATTTTCTTAAATTACTTCTAAATTACCAAAATAAAAACTATAAAAAAAATATATTTGAGATGCTTATAAAATGCTCTTTCATTTGATATGTAGCACAATATAGTTCTAATAACTTTGATTTTTAATTTTCTATTTTACCCCCCAAAAGTGGCCCCTATGATTAAATTTCGTTTAATTTCATTTAATTATATTACATGTACGTCTTTGGGCCACTTGTTTACATACGTGTGCCAAATTTCAAGTAAATCGGTCTAGTAGTTTCGGAGAAATCGGCTGTGACAGAGGGACAGACAGACACGCGAGTGATCCTATAAGGGTTCCGTTTTTCCTCTTTGAGGTACGGAACCCTAAAAAATACCAATCAACCAAAAATTCATGCAAATGATATTGTGGTGCTATAATGCCTAATACAATAATAAAAACAGTGACTTTTTCAGTGAAAAGCATTTGGCATATAGCGAGGTGTAACACGACTAACTCGGGGTTGACTACTTATTATAAAACAAGCTTTTGCCCGCGACTTCACTCGCGTTAAATTCGAAAATTGCGGAATGCTCCATACTAACTTCCACCTCCCATGTTAGGAAAGTGGGGAGGTAAAAAGAGATGAAAATAGCCTATGTCGATCTCCATCCCTTTAACTATCTCCACTTCAAAAATCACGACAATTCGTCGCCCGTTTTGCCGTGAAAGACGGACAAACAAACAGACACACACACTTTCCCATTTATAATATTAGTATGGAAGTATGGATTTATAAAGTATAAAAAAAAACATTCAGTCGAATTGAGAACCTCCTTCTTTTTTTGAACTCGGTTAATAATTTTATTGACCGTCTGAACCAATATTGTTACATTCCTTTTTAATTTAGCGCGACCGGACTGACATGAAATTAAAACGTTGTCGATCACTAATAAATATAGTGACCTGTTTATGACCTAAATCTTAATATCTTCCAACAAATCAAAGAAAAAGCAAATGTCCGAATCGTATCTTACGGGGGTCTAAAGGACTTGGCCGAGGACCAAGAAAGGTGGCGCTTACTCTACTTACTTTAGTCCATCGTCATGAAAATGATTCAAATACCTAAAATGATTTTAAAGACGGTAAAATTTGTAAGGAGCCAGGCTTAAAAGAAACTTGGTCAAAAAAAATTGAATTGGAATATTCATGCAATGGATTCCCAATGTTAAAACCGAACAACGTAGTTAGTTATTCAAATATTAATCTGTAAAATGGATTCTTAATTGTTTGTCCGGTAACCTATATCCTCAAACCTCGCCTCAAGACTTCCAATATTTCCACAGGTTCTTTAAAGTACGAGTAGTATTTAAAAAATAAAAAGTGAGTTAGTTCCAATAAATCGAATTAGACAATATTTGCTAAAGGGCGGGCTCGGCTATTTAAAGAACAATTAGTCGGCGGCTTCTCAGCCCTCAGGGCAAATATTTGCCTATTCCCGCCAACCCTTGTTTGGACCAATGCCGCCCTGGGCGTTGTCGCAGCGGTGGAACGGTTAATAGATGAATGTTTGCTCGATCTTCCCCATATACTTCTCTACCTATACTTATTTCCCCACAGCGCCAATTTGGCTTACGCTAGATTCCCCCGTACTAAAAACGCCGTGAGCCCTCTGCGAGTAGGGTGTATCGTTTGATTGATATTTGAAAAAGACGCTACATTTACAGATTACAGTCAAGTTTATTTGCTGTCGACCAAATGAAAACCATGAATGACTTGTTCTCAGGCAAGGGTTATTCGGATTACGAATAAAATTCCCGCTGATCACACAGCTAGATTAGTTGATGTTAGATGGCATTGTTTGAGATTTAAATACAAACATTAATGTTGTGATATAGAACATAGGTACGTAGGTTTCATGTTAATTAGAAAAGCTGCGAAATTGCATGGAGAATTTATGAATGAATTCATTGATAAATTCGTCATGCACTTTTGCAGGGTTCGTATTCGTTTAAATTAACATAAATACCTACACAAAGTTTAAATTAGGTACAATCAGGCACAAAATTAAATGGCCACTTCATGATCTTTATGTGTATCACAATCTGTCTATGTATATAATTTTGCATCTCACTGTACTATGTATGTACACATAAATGACCCAGAAACTTTACATATCGTCTTACGCGAACGTCCACACACGTAGGTACGTAGAGCTAGCGTTTCCAAATTCATCAATTAGTTAAAACGCGTGTCTATGAAGGTGGCCACCGCAGAGCTCATCGCTGGCGGTCTTGCCGTACTTACAAAAATACCAGAATGTAATTAAATGTGGATAACTTGCGCTTTATAGACGGGTGCGCGCGCGCTGCCCGTGTTTGTTTAGTTTGTTATAGACGTGTTTTTACGCAATCTGGAAGTCGTAAATCGTTTCACCAAATTATGTCGTTCCCGAGAGTGAAGGTGCAGGCGCGATGTGGAAGGATTAACCCTGCCAATGTCTACTCTCCGGTCCACTAGAAACATATTTCACAAATATAAAAGTATACTTTGGCCAAATGTGTATATCTATAATACAAGTAAATTTAATAAAATACACGTACGTTATTTTTTGCAGTTAGATATTTTCTTGGTAAGTAGGTACCAGCTTTTCTGAGACTATCGGCATATATTACCAATATGTATACCCACCAGTATAATTAATTAATATATTTAAAACGGGCATTCTAATTTGATGTTCGATGCTAAGTACTATAACATTACGATCTACGAATACATAGACGATCTTTATGAAAAAATATACCGAATTCCTTTTTGGGGTTTATTTAGTGGGAATATTCCTATTCTATGCTTATTCGTTCGAGAGAAATTATACAAAAATTAAGTTACGCTCACCCTATTGCCAAACCAGTAGTTAGACTAGTAAGGTTAATAATTCCATCTTTTCAAACATACGCATTTATTTCAGTAATTTGACTTTCATAAACTATGTATAATATCCGTAAGTAACGAGGCAGTTTGAAACATGAGTTGCATTATTCGTTTACATTTTATCTCTGGCCAAATCTACGTTTTTCAATACTAACTTAGATATTTCAAAATAAATTTAGCAGAACCTTTTTTACACAAATGTTTAAAAAACACGGACCAATTTCGCTACTTGCACAATAGCAGCTTATAGAGATACAATAAGTGAGCAACGATTGACAGCGCAGAGCCGGCGGCGCGGGAGTCGCGGCCGTGCGGCGAGTAATCCTGCGCGCGCAGCGCCGGACACAATACCCGGATCACTATAATCCGCAAAAAATAACAAAAATGCATTACCAACTTATCTATGACACTTATTTAAAACTTCTTCGCACACAAATTCACCCTTACACCACCGTATTACAACCATAAAGCACTCATACGATGGTAGAAATTATGTGGGCGCTTTTTTACGGAAAGCTTGTGTTTGTAATTTAAAAAGTAACATTCTACGCATCCTATTTAATTCAATTTGTTCACAATGAATCAAGTATTTTATTTTATATTGTTGTAGGTGGTCTTGTGTGCCTGCAGGTAGATTTGGCCGAGTTGCCTTAGGGTTCTACTTTTTTGCCCACATTATACGCTGAATTGGCATTGTACTATAGCCGCGGTAGCATAAAAAATTAAAACACGATTTAATAAAAAGTAGATAAAGTACTAACTTAGTTTTTTTGTATTTAATTGTAGCCCGACAAATAGACTGTCCTATAAGCGATATATTGGGTACCTACTTATTTTTATTAACTTAAAATTTAATTCCACAATACTAATGATCATAATAACTTTTTGTTTTTTTATTCTTTGAGCAGAGTTTTTAGAAAAGGGATAGTGCTATTTGAGACCACAACATTCCTGCCGAACACTAATTAGAAAACTTTTCAAGAGCCCCAAGAAGTCAATTTGTATAATTTCAGATAATCAGTAATATCAAGCTGAAACTAAATGTAATTATTTTTACTATTAAACAAAAAAAGACGATATTTCCAGTTCAATGAGAAAATAATTAATACAAAGTTACAAACATTAGTGGGTCTTTAAAAAAAATCATTAGCTACGAGCGTAGACCCTTTGTAGACCGGGCTGTAGAGCATCTACGGCCTTGTGGCCTCTACGTATACAAGAAGAAAGTCGTTCGCAAGGTTCACTCAGGTGAAATAAGAATTTACTGTGTGCGTGTATTTAGATGCCATTGTTTAATTATTTACTAGTTGCACTAAATGTCAAAGCATTCCTGCGTCACTCATTCAGATTTATTATGATGAAGATTCGCTGTATTGAACCCCACTACGGAAGTGAAATTAGTCTATTTTTTTATTTCATAGTAATCACAATACCAATAGGTTTGTAGGTCTTATGGGCATTTAATATAATACATAGAGTTTGTGCGGAAAGAAAAGAGTCGACAGAATGTATAAGCGCCCCATACACCCCCCCTGCTTATCTCTTTTTGGATAGATTTTAGTTAAAGTAGTAACTAAGTACATTAAGTTAAGATTTTTACTAAAAAAAAATGGGTGACTCATCCATTACTATTGTAATAAATAGGCATTGTAATATGAAAGTAACCAAACATGGTACTTATAATTCAGAGTAAAACACTCAAAAATGTGCTTTAATAGTATTTTATGCAACTGGTGGTTAAAAGAGGTCAAAAAAGGTGAGTGGCGTGGGTAACAATTTGAGGCGAAGCCGAAAATTGTTAATAAAGACGCCACGAGCATTTTTTGACTCAGTTAAACACCGTTGCATACAATACTTTTTCTACGACCAAGCACTTATTT